>NC_058132.1:445781543-445804531 GCF_016433145.1 Gracilinanus agilis
GGGGGGGGGGCTCTGGTCTCCTTGTCCTCGGGGTCAGGCCTCCTGGTAGTTCCCAGTCTGCCCCTCTGCCCGAGGTTCCTTCAGCAGTCTTTGGGGCTGCTTCCACAGCCACACTCAGGTCTGCACTGGGTCCTCACTGGAGGTCCAAGCCTGGGCTGGAGATCCTTATTCAAGCCTAGGGCACTGCCTTTGCCTGCGCTGATGCTCTTAGGGCCCTGCCTTCACCCCCTCAGAAGGTAGTGAAAGTCTGTGGGCTGGAGATCTTTATTCGCCCCTGAGGCGATGCCTTCAGTGCTTGGGAAAGGCCGAGTTTTAGGGGCCTTTGTCCCAGCGGGAGGCGGTGCCTTCACCCACGTGGGCACTCAGGGAAAGTCCCAGCCACCTGGGGTCCCTCCTCTTGCAGCTCACAGGTACAGGCTCAGGGACTGCCAGTGATTATCTGGTTGCCCCAGTCCTGTTTACGGGCTTGTGTGGTGTGGGGGGTGGGGGAGGGGCTTCTTCCTCTCGTGTTTTAGTGAGAGCTGTTTCACCCCTTTATAGCGTGGAAATGCCCCGATTCTGCGTACCTTCAATGCTGCGCCCTGTTGTGGGGTTCCTTCGTTCCTCTGGACTCGTTTTTATTTCCCCTTGAGGGGTTCTGTGTGGTTCGGTCAGGAGAGATCGAGCAGCTGCTCCTTACTCTGCCGCCATCTTAACCGGAAGTCTCTGTGCTCTATAGTCAATTCTTAAGTGTGCAGTAAGAGGAAGCATTAAAATCGAATTCATTTACCACATTTCCTCACCTTGGATCTAGAAAATGCTGAATTCTCATCAGGAAGACGAAGAAAAGGTTATTTTTCCAGTAAGTCATTTTTCCAATTTCAGGGAAGCTCAGGGAGAAAGAGAGATTAAGGCACTAGATAATGTGTTTGGCTAGGAATGCAGATAGAGATCAAGAGTGTTGACCACACTGGTAAAATTCTAAAGCCCAAAGACTGAAAGGGACAAAGAATAGACACAAAAGTTTGAAGTACTAAGGCAGAAAGTGATGCTTTAGGCTCCCTAAACAAGTACTGAACGCAGTCATGAATACCATTATGAAGCTCTGTCACTCAGTATTCAGTTCTGGGTCATAGATCCAGGTTGGAAAACATCTGTCATGAGCTTTGGCCTTTGCTATGTACTAAGCATAGAACAAGTTCTGGAAAGCAAGTGGTAGTTCTATGACTGATCTCAATAACAGAGAGTAGCATTCCACACCAAAGGTGAGATATAATTTCTGGGATTGCACAACCTCATGCCAGCAGTTGAAAATATCACCAATCTATTGAAATCCAATCCAAAACAAGCCAATAAACTCCAGAAATTTTAGGAAATTGAAGAACTCAGACAAGAAGGGAAGGGAGCAAACCACCCCTCCCCCAAGACAATACTAATTTAGAAGCCTTGAAATTCTCTTAGGTTCCTGTTCTAATCTGTGTAAATAGCAGAATTAAGAGAAAAAAGTTCAGACTAAATATCTTTTAACTACCTCCCAAAGTTCACATAGCCCAGCACTAAGATGAAATCCAAAGACAAAAAGGCTTGAATAATTAAAAAAAAAAGCCACAATAAAAAGACTTGTCTATAAAGAATGTGATTGTGATGACAGGGAAGTTCAAAAAAATTAACACAGAAGAGAATGATTTTAAAATATCTATAAGCAAAATCTCAAAGGAAAATTGAAGTGGGACACAACTTCAAAAAGAATTACTAGAAAAATTAAAGCAGGAGTTTATTTTTTTATTTTTTATTTTTTGTGTCCTGCTTTTTAAAATTTTATTATTTGGAAAATTTTTTTTAAACCCTTGTACTTCGGTGTATTGTCTCATAGGTGGAAGATTGGTAAGGGTGGGCAATGGGGGTCAAGTGACTTGCCCAGGGTCACACAGCTGGGAAGTGGCTGAGGCCGGGTTTGAACCTAGGACCTCCTGTCTCTAGGCCTGACTCTCACTCTACTGAGCTACCCAGCTGCCCCCATAAAATTTTTTTTCTACAGTTCCATGATTCATGTTCTTACTCTCTCCCCCTAACACCCTTCCCCCACCTCTGTAGCAGACACACATTTCCACTGGTTTCTTCATGTGTCATTGATCAAGACCTATTTCTATATTATTGATAGCTGTACTAGGGTGGATGTTTAGAGTTTACTTCCCAAATCATGTCTGCATCAACCCATGTATTCAAGTTGTTTTTCTTGTGTGTTTTCACTCCTGCAGTTCTTCCTCTGAATGTGGGTAGCATTCTTTTTGATAAATCCCTCAGAGTTGTCTTGGGTCATTGCATTGCTGCTAGTAGAGAAGTCCATTACTTTCAATCTTCCCATAGTGTATCAGTCTCTGTGTACAATGTTCTCCTGGTTCAAAGCAGGAGTTTAAAAAGATATTTAAATGATTTTTTAAACCAGAGAAGTAGAAGAAACAAGTGGGGAAACAAAACAAGAGCTAAGGAAAATAGATTTATTTATTTGTTTGTTTAAGGTTTTTTTCCCCCATGGTTACATGATTCATATTCTTTCCCTCCCTTTTTTCCTTTCTCTCTCCCAGAGCTGACAAGAAATTCCACTGGGTTATACATGTATTCTCATTCAATACTTATTTCCATATTTGTTTTTGTAATAATCTTTTAAAAACCAATGCCCCAGGGGGCAGCTGGGTAGCTCAGTGGAGTGAGAGTCAGGCCTAGAGACAGGAGGTCCTAGGTTCAAACCCGGCCTCAGCCACTTCCCAGCTGTGTGACCCTGGGCAAGTCACTTGACCCCCATTGCCCACCCTTACCACTCTTCCACCTATGAGACAATACACCGAAGTACAAGGGTTTAAAAAAAAAACCAATGCCCCACCTCTAATGCCAGTAAAAACAAATGAAAAATCAAATGTTTTCCTTTTACAATTCTATTCCCACAATTCTTTCTCTCAGTGTGGATAGCATTCTTTCTCATAAATCTGTCTGGATTGTCAGTCAGGGAATGGCTTGATTTCTTGTACATTTGATTTAGTTCTTGATATATTTAGGAAATTAGAACTTTGTCAGAGAATTTTGTTATACATTTTCCCCCAGTTTGTTGCTTCCCTTCTAAGTTTGGTTTCATTGGTTTTGTTTGTACAGAAACTTTTTAATTTAATATAATCCAATTTATTCATTTTATATTTGGTAATGTTCTTTATCTCTTCCTTGGTTTTAAATTCCTTTCTTTCCCATAGATCTGACAGGCATATTATTCTATGTTCACCTAATTTACTTATGATTTCATTCTTTATATTTAGGTCATTTATCTATTTTGAATTTATCTTGTTATAGGGTGTAAAATGTTAATCTAAATTTAATTTTTCCCATACTATTTTCCAATTTTCCCAGAAGTTTTTATCAAGTAGTGAGTTCTTGTTCCAAAAGGCGGGATCCTAGGGTTTATCAATCACTAGTTTACTGTAGTAATTTACCCTTAGTTTATTCCCTTGATCCACCCTTCTATCTCTTAGTCAGTACCATATTGCTTTGATAACCACTGCTTTGTAGTACAGTTTAAGATCTGGTACTACTAGGCCCCTGACTTTCACATTTTTTTTTTATCATTTCCCTGTTATTCTTGATCTTTTGTTCTTCCAGATGAACTTTGTTATAAATTTTTCTAATTCTATAAAAAGTTTTTTGGTAGCTTGATAGGTATAGCAATGAATAAGTAAATTATTTTTGGTGGGATTGTAATTTTTATTATATTAACTCATCCTGCCCATGAACAATTGCTTTTTTTTCCAATTATTTAGATTGAGTTTTATTTCTGTGAGAAGTGTTTTGTAGTTGTGTTCATATAATTCCTGAGTTTGTCTTGACACATAGATTTCCAAATATTGTATTTTGTCTAAAATGATTTTAAATGGAGGGGGCAGTGGGGTAGCTCAGTGGATTGAAAGCCAGCCCTAGAGATGGGAGGTTCTAAGTTTAAATCTGGCCTCAGACACTTCCCAGCTATGTAACCCTGGACAAGTAACTTGATTCCCATTGCCTATCCTTACCATTCTTCTGCCTTGGAGTCGACTCCAAGACAGAAGATAAGGGTTTAAAAATAAAATAAAATGATATTAAATAGAGTTTCTCTTTGTAACTCTTGCTGTTGCTTTTTGTGGGAAATATATAGAAATGCTGATGATTTGTGAGTTTATTTTGTATCCTACAACTTTGCTAAAATTATTATTTCTACTAGCTTTTTAGTTGATTTCCTAGGATTCTCTAATTATATCATCATATCATCTGCAACAAGTGATAGTTTAGTTTCCTCGTTGCTTACTTTAATTCCTTCAATTTCTTTTTCTTCTCTAATTGCTACTGCTAGCATTACTAATACGATATTAAATAATAGTGTTGATAATGGGCATTCTTGCTTCACTCCTGATCTTATTTGGAAGGCTTATAACTTATCCTGATTGCAAATGATACTTGCTGATGTTTTTAAATACATACTGTTTATTATTCTAGGAAATGATCTTCTATTCCTATATTTTCTAGTTTTTTTTTTAATAGGAATGTATGTTGTATTTTGTCAAAGGCTTTTTCTACATCTTTTGAGATAATCATGTGATTTTTTTAGTTTGGTTATTGGTCAACTATTATATTTGTTGGCTATATTGGTTTGGATGGTTTTCCTAATTTTTTTTATAGAATTTTTTTATTTTTAGAAAAATATTCCATGGTTACATGATTCATGTTTTTACTTTCCCCTTCACCCCCTCAAATATTTCTTCCTCCACCCATAGCCAATGCACATTTCCACTGGTTTTAACATGTGTCATCATCAATCAAGACTTATTTACATATTATTGATAGTTGCATTGGTGTGGTCATTTACAGTCTACATCCACTCATCAACCAAAGTGTTCAAGTAGTTGTTTTTCTTCTGTGATTCCTCTCCTGTAGTTCTTCCTCTGAATGTGGGTAGCATTCTTTTCCACAAATTGCACAGAATTGTCCTGGGTCATTGCATTGTTGCTAGTACAGAAGTCCATTACATTCGATTTTACCACAGTATATCAGTCTCTATGTACAATGTTCTTCTGGCTCTGCTCTTTTCACTTTCCATAAATTCCTGGAGGTCTTTCCAGTTTACATGGAATTCCTCCAGTTTATTATTATTTTGAGCACAATAGTATTCCATCAACAACATATATCACAATTTGTTCAGCCATTCCACAATTGAAGGGCATCCCTCATTTTCCAGTTTTTTGCCACCACAAAGAGTGGAGCTATAAATATTTTTGTACAAATTTGTTTATTTATGATCTCTTTGGGGTACAAACTCAGCAATGGTATGACTGGATCAAAGGGCAGGCAGTCTTTTATTGCTCATTGGGCATAATTCCAAATTGCCATTCAGGATGGTTGATCAGTTCACAACTCTACCAGCAATGCATTAATGTCCCAATTTTGCCACATCCCTCCAACATTCATCTCTGTTCCCTGCTATAATTTTAGTCAATCTGCTAGGTGTGAGGTGATACCTCGGAGTTGTTTCGATTTGCATTTCTCTAATTATTAGAGATTGAGAACACTTTCTCATGTGCTTATTGATATTTTTGATTTCTTTATCTGAAAATTGCCTATTCAGGTCCCTTGCCCATTTATCAATTGGGGCATGGCTTTATTTTTTATACAATTGATTTAGCTCCTTGTATATTTGAGTAATTAGACCCCTGTTAGAATTTTTTGTTATAAAGATTTTTTCCCAATTTGTTTTTTCCCTTCTGATTTTGGTTGCATTGTTTTTGTTTGTACAAAACCTTTTTAATTTAATATAATTAAAATTATTAATTTTACATTTTGTAATTTTTTCTAACTCTTGCTTGGTTTTAAAATCCTTCCTTTCCCAGAGATTGACAAGTATACTATTCTGTGTTCACTTAATTAACCTACAGTTTCCTTCTTTATAGTCAAGTCTCACCCATTCTGAATTTATCTTGGTGTAGGGTGTGAGATGTTGATCTAATCCTAATCTCTCCCATATTGTTTTCCAATTTGCCCAGCAGTTTTTGTCAAATAGTGGATTTTTGTCCCAAAAGTTGGGCTCTTTGGGTTTATCATACATTGTTTTGCTGATCTCACTTACCCCAAGACTATTCCACTGATCTCTTAGCCAGTACCATATTGTTTTGATAACAGCTGCTGTATAATATAGCTTAATATCTGGTACTACTAGGCCACCTTCCTTCACTTTTTTTTTCATTATTTCCCTTGATATTCTTTGGTCTTTAGTTCTTCCAAATGAACTTTGTTTTAGTTTTATTCTAATTCAGTAAAAAATGTTTTTTGGTAGTTTGATAGGTATGGCACTAAGTAAATAAATTTATCTAGGTAGAATGGCCATTGTTATTATGTTAGCTCATCCTACCCATGATCAGTCAATGTTTTTCCAATTGTTTAAATCTAGTTGTAATTGTTTGGAAAGTGTTTTGTAGTTGTTTTCATATAATTCCTGTCTTTGTTTTGGTAGATAGATTCCTAAGTATTTTACATTGTCTAGGGTGATTTTAAATGGTGTTTCCCTTTCTACCTTTTGCTGCTGTGATTTGTTGGAAATATATAGAAATGCTGATGATTTATGTGCATTTATTTTGTATCCTGCAACTTTACTAATGTTGTTGATTATTCCTACTAGCTTTTTACTAAAAAGCTTGATTCTCTAGGATTTTTTAACTAGACCATCATATCATCTGCAAAGGGTGATAGCTTAGTCTCTTCCTTGCCTATTTTAATATCTTTAATTTTTTTTTCGTCTCTAATTGCTAATGCTAGTGTTTCTAGTACAATGTTAAATAATAGAGGTGATAATGGGCATCCTTGTTTCAAACCTGATCTTATTGGATAGGCTTCTAATTTATCCTCATTGCATATGTTGCTAGTTGATCGTTTGAGGTATATAATGTTTATTATTTTTAGGAAAGGTCCTTCTATTCCTATACTTTCTAGTGTTTTCAGTAGGAATGGCTATTGTATTTTGTCAAAGGCTTTTTCATCATCTATTGAGATTATCATGTGATTTTTGTTTGTTAGCTTGTTGATATGGCCAATTATGTGGATGGTTTTCCTAATGTTGAACCATCCTTGTATAAATCCCACCTGATCATTATAGATAACGCTCTTGATCACTTGCTGGAGTCTTTTTGCTAGTATTCTATTTAAGATTTTTGGATCTATGTTCATTAAGGATATTGGTCTGTAGTTTTCTTTCTCTGTTTTTGATCTACCTGGCTTTGGGATCAGCACCGTATTTATGTCATAAAAGGAATTTGGTAGAACTCCTTCTTTGCTTATTATATCAAATAATTTGTATAGTATTGGGATTAGTTGTTCTTTGAATGTTTGATAGAATTCACTTGTGAATGCATCTGGTCCTGGGGATTTTTTCTTAGGGTGTTCTTTGATGGTTTGTTCAATTTCTTTTTCTGATATTGGATTATTTATGCATTCTATTTATTCTGCTGTTAATCTAGACAATTTATATTTTTTAAATATTCATCCATATCACCAAGATTGCTACATTGCTACATTTATTGCCATATAATTGGGCAAAATAGTTTTTAATGATTGCCTTAATTTCCTCTTCATTAAATCAGCCTTGAATTCCTTTTATAAATCCCACCTGGTCATAGTGAATAATCCTTGGGATAGCTTTCTCTAGTATTTTTGCTAGTATTTTATTTAAGGTTTTTGAATCTATGTTCGTTAAGGAGATTGGTCTATAGTTTTGTTTCTTTGTTTTGTGTCTCCTTGTCATTGGAATCAATACCATATTTGTGTCATAAAATGAATTTGGTAAGACTCCTTTTTTGTTTATTTTGTCAAATAGTTTGTGTACTATTGGGATTAGTTGTTCTTTGAAGGTTGATAGAATTGACTTGTGAATCTATCTGGCCCTGGGGATTTTTTATTAGGGGATTCCTCAATGCCTTGTTCAATGTCTTTTTCTGAGTTGGGATTATTTAAGTTTTGTATTACCTCTTTTTTTTAATCTAGGCATTTTATGCCTTTGTAAATATTTGCCAATTTCATCTAGATTGTCATATTTATTACCCTACAATTGGACAAACCAGTTCTTAATAGTTGTCTTAATTTCCTCTTCTTTAGAGGTGAAATCACCCTTTTCATTTTTGATACGATTAATCTGATTCTCTTATTTGTTTTTTTATTGACTTACCAGTACTTTATCTATTTTATTTGTTTTTTCTGTTTTATTTCTTTTTTAATTTAGAATATTTTCCATGGTTACATGATTCATGATTCCCCCTTATTTTTTTCCTTCCTCCCTCCAGAATCTGACAAACAGTTCCACTGAGTTATACATGTATCATTGTTCAAAACCTATTTCCATATTATTCATATGTTCAGTAGAGCAATCCTTCATATCCCTATCACATTACATGATTGATCTCATATTTTTCTAATGCATTTCCATTTCCACAGTTCTTTCTCTGGATGTGGAAAGCATTCTTTCTCACAAGTTCCTCTGAATTGTCCTGGGTCATTGCATTGATGCTAGTAGAAAAGTCCATTACATTCAATTGTGCCATAATGTATCCATTTCTGTGTACAATGTTCTTCTGGTTCTGATCCTTTTGCTCTACATCAATTCCTGGAGGTCATTTCAGTTCACACGGAATTCCTCCAGTTCTTTATTCCTTTCAGCACCATAACATTCCATCATCAGCATATACCACAATTTATTGAGCCATTTCCCAATTGATGGACACCTCTTCTTTTTCCAATTATTTGCTACCACAAAGAGCATGGCTATAAATATTTTTGTACAAGTTTATTTTTTCTTTATTATCTCTTTGGGGTACAAACAGAGCAATGATATGGCTGAGTAAGAGGGGAGGTATTCTTCTAAAATCCTTTAGGAATCAATCCAAATTGCTCTTCAGAATGATTGGATCAATTCACAACTCCACCAGCAGTGAATTAGTGTCCCAATTTATCCCAAATATTTTATTTGTGTTTTTTTTTCAAAGTACCTGCTCCTAGCCTTTTTTTATTCATGTGGTTTTTTGTTATTTTCAGTTTTATTAATTTGTCCTTTAAGTTTTAGGATTTCCAGTTTAGTTTTTAATCTGGGGATTTTTTATTTGTTCTTTTTCTAAATTTTTAAGTTGTAAGCCCAATTCATTGATCTCCTCTCTATTTTGTTAATATAGGCACTTAGAGATATAAAATTTCCCCTGAGTACTGCTTTTGCTGTATCCCATAGATTTTGATATGCTGTCTTCTAATTGTCATTTTCTTCGATGAAATCAGTAACTGTTTCTATTATTTGTTTTTTGACCCACCAGACCCACCAGATATGAAAAAGTTGCATTTATTATTTCTGCTTTTCTTCCTTTGTTTCCAATTTTTATGCCATAGTACATGGTTATTCTTTGTATATGTATCATGTGTTGCTCAAAAGAAGGTATATTCCTTTTTATGCCCTTTCAGTTTTCTTCAGATATCTATCAACTCTAATTTTTTCTAACATTTCATTCACTTCCCTTACTTCTTTCTCGTTTATTTTTTTGGTTCAATATATCTAGTTCTGATAGGGAAAGATTGAGTTCCCCCACTAGTATGGTTTTAGTATTGTTAGAAGGAAAGTTAATGTAGCATAGTTTGCATTTCAAGTGACAAGCATAGTTTCTGACAGCCTAAGAATTCCATGGGTCAGACACAAAGAGAAATGACAGTTTAAACTCCAGGGTTAAGAGAGACCAGTCTTATCATGTATGTGAAGCCTTTTTCCAAGAGGATTACTTCTATCAAGATCTGGTTGCTGTGATTGACCAAGCTGTGGTGAGACATTTCAGGGGTGGACCCTTAATATCAATAAGCCTAGTTCAATCTCCAGTATTGGATTAATTGACAGTAACTCTGAATAGCATTGAGGATCACCTAAAGTCTTCATCCATAGAAGACCTAGATATATGTGAGATCCCTATCTACATCTGGACCTGTTACTCTATTAGTTAGACTAGTGTTCAGAATAGGCATCTCTACCCCTCCATTTCCCTGAGTTACCTATAGACTTTAGTGACAGTTGCTCCTACTTCCCTTCAAATCCCTATCTTAGGTTTGCTATTAAACCATTTTACATAAAGCTTTTCATCTCTTTTCCCAGATACCTTTTGTGAAAATTGAACTCACTCTGAGTTATAATTTGTGTACCATGCTTTTATTCATCGATTTGTCATCCAGTTATTCCCCAGCTCAGTGTGTGTTACCTGAATATATTTCCTTTAGTCAGTTACCTCTCCACTGTACCCCAATCTAACTGAGAGACTGATTTAACCTGCCCCCAGCAGTAACATTTATCCCCCCTACTTTTAACAGTTTCTATTTCCTCCTTAAGTTCCTTTAGTTTCGCCTTTAGAAATCTGAATGCTATTATAACATTTGGTGAATAAATGCTTAATATTGATATTACTTCATTGTTTATAGTACATTTTAAGAAAATGTAATTTCTTTCCTTGTCTTTTTTAATCCAATCACCTTTTACTTTAGCTTTGTTTGGTATCATGATTGTTACTCCTGATTTTTTAATTTAGATGTTACATATTTAAATTCTGCTCCACTCTTTTACCTTTAATATGTGTGTTTCACCCTCAATGCCTCAAATTATTTTCTTGTAAATAACATATAGTAGGATTTTGTTTTTTAATCCACTCTACTATCCACTTCTATTTTATCGGTGAGTTGATAACATTCACATTCAGTATGATTACTGTATATTGCTCTCCATCTTATTTCCCCCTTTTGATCCTGCTCTATTCCCTTTCACTCCATTCCTCCTCACCAGTGTTTTGATTTTTATCACACACCTCTTCACTTCCCTCTCCCTCCAATTACTTCCTCCTTCCCTTGTCTTATTCACCTTCTACTTCTTTGTAGGATAAGATATAATTCTATATCCCAATACCTATATTTGTTTTTACCTCTCTGAGACAGGTACAATGAGAGTAAAGTTTAACAATTGCCCATCACCTCTCTTATCCTCCTCTCTCCATAAAGGTTTTTCATGCCCCTTTTTGTTATTACTTATGTTATTATTTATGTTTTTACATATCTTATCAAATATATACAAATCATATCATACATATCATTTCATATTGTTACATTTACATATACATCATCTCATTATACATCATCATAAACATCATATCATCATAATCAGCTTACTTCCTCACCCCCTTTCCAAGTGTATTCCTTCCATCTACTCTACTACTGAAAGTAAATTTTGAGAATTACAGATATCCTTTTTCCATACAGAGATACATATAATTTTACTCTAATAGGTCCCTTAAATTTGCTCTTTCTTATTTATGTTTTTAGGCTTCTTTTGGGCCTCGTGTTTGGACTTCAGATTTTTTTGTTTAGGTCTGGCTTATTCCTCAGGAATGCTTGGATATCTATTCTTATTGATTGTATGTTTTTCCCCTGAAAGAATATACTCAATTTTGCTGGAAAGGGGACATTGGGTTCTAAACATAGATCTTTCATCTTTCTGAATACTTTATTCTATGCCTTCTGATCCTTTAATGTAGAAGCCACTAGATCCTGTGTGATTCTGACTGTAGTTCCATGGTATTTGAATTATTTCTTTTTCACTGCTTGCAGTATTTTCTCCTTGACTTGGGGGGGCTCTTGAATTTAGCTAGTATATTCCCAGAAATTGCCATTATTTTTATTTTTCACTTCTTGTTATTTTTATTTCTGGAGGAGATCTGTGAATTCTTTCAATTTCAACTTTATTTTCTTCTTTGATAATATCTGGGCTATTTTCTTTAATAATTTCTTGTATTATGATATCCAAGCTTTTTGTTTTTAATCATGGCTGTCATGTAGTTTGATAATTCTTAAATTATCTCTCCTGGATCTATTTACTAGGTCAGTTCTTTTTTCAATAAGCAAATTCTTGGTTTCTTTTTTTTTTCATTCCTTTGATTTTGTTTTATTATTTCTTGATTTCTCATAAAATAATTCATTTCTAGCTGCTCAATTCTAATTTTTAGGGCCTGATTTTCCTCTACCACCTTTTTGGTCTCCTTTTTCATTTCTTCCATTTTTCTTCCCCACTTTTCCTTTGCTTCTGGCAATTGTTTTTTAAAGTCTTTTTTGAGTTCTTCCAGAACCTGCAACCAATGAATTTTTTTGGATTTTGACTACGTTTGCTTTGTTTTCACTGCCCTTTTCTGTGTCTTTACCATGCTCTTTGCCTCCATAAAAATTCTTTGGAGTTAGGAGTTTTGTTGTTGTTGTTGTTTGCTCATTTTTACTACCTTTTTATAGGTAGGCTCTGTTTTCTGGGAGGTTTCAATAGCCTCTTAAATTCCAGTCCTTCCTTGATTCTGACCTTAGCTTGTTTTCTGAATTTCTGCCAGTTTTAGTTCTTTGGAGAGGGTATGATGACCTGAGGGCTGGAAGCTCTGAAGGCCTTATCTCACTGCTAATTCAATTAATATTTGAGATGCTGATAGCTTAAAGACTTGCCTCAAGCTTTGATGTAAATGTTTGTTCTCACTCTGAACTTGATCAGGTCAAGGGCAGTTCAAATTTGAGCCCCAGTCTTAGGTACAAGTTTTTGGTCTGTGCCCTTGATTCAATCAGACACACAGTAGATTGCACTGTCTTGGAGCTCTTCCCTGAGCCTCCAGTAAATAGATCTAGATCCCACTCTTGATTCAATCAGTTATTCCAAAATGGGATCTATGTCCTCACCATAGGTCCTTATTGGAATGCTTGGCTTCTCTCTGGGTCCACATAAATCAGTCTATTTCACCACAGACTACCTTGGGCTGGGATTCTGGTCTTCACCACAGGTTTGACACCTCAAGTGGTGTGAGTTGGCTTGGACCTCTATTTGCCCAGGCAGGGTCTCAGGGTCTGAATGTTGTGTTTAGTTCCTGGCACAGCAGGTGTGGGATGAGGGTGTGTGGCTTGCTCTTCACTCCTTGTTATAGTCTTGTTGACTGCTCCCTTGTCACCCCAATACCCCAGATGTTCTCTGCCTACCTTTTAGGTCTTTCTTTTCTTGAAAGTTTTTTCTCCTGTCTCCTTGTTGTTTCTTTCACTTCTATATTTGTTTTGTGGAGTTATTTTAATATTGGTTGGAGGGAGTAAGATACTTTTGGAAACTGTATCCAAAAGTCCTTAGTAAGCTGTTGTTTATTATAAGAGGTCAGGTGCCTGTTTGTTTGTTTAGGCTTGACCTCAGAGCCATGAGCAATTAATACTTGACTTTGGAGACTAATATAAAAAATAAACTCTATTTTATTATAAAAAATAAACTCTTTTTTATTTAGCTTAAAAGGTAGTAAGGTATACAAGGAAGGGTTCCCTATCACTATGGGGATTTCTAACTAATGCCATCCACTTTCTGATGCCTAGTCTCTTCATTCCTGGAGAACCAGGCTACTCTAATCCTCCTTGTAACTCACTAAAAATCCAAAATCTTAACTAAATAATCTAATACTAAAATCCTTATAAATAATATATATAATCCTTAAAGTAAGTCTCCAAATATTGTTACTTCAGTGTTAGGCAGTCAGAGTTGACCTGAAAGAGGCCTGGTCAAACTCTGTCTTCAATCTATTTTTTTCAAAAGGTCAGAGGAAAGATCTTCTCTTGTCAGGGTTTAACACTAGTCACACAGTCATTCCTCTCTTTTCCAACAACTTCCAATCCAGGTATTTCCAAAAGTTTTTAAAGGAAAATCCCAAGGCTGCTCAGAATCTTCTCAGAGCTCAGAAGGTCAGTTGGAAACCCCAACCTGAGAATTCTGACAGATTTTTCTCTCATTCTAAACTGGCTTAAGACCATCTGACAGAATTTTTCTTTCCTGCCACTTAACTTATCCTATGGCTTAAGACCATCTGACAGAATTTTTTCTTTCCTGCCACTTAACTTATCCTATTTCAAATTCTTATCAATAATATTTTCAGTTAAGGGATTCTCATGGTGACCTTGAGTGTCTCTGCTCTACTCCACCATCTTGCCTCCACCCTCAGAAGGATGGAAAGATAGATTTAAAGAGTGAATTAATAGCTTAAAAAGGTGGTATAAAAACTCCCTGAAAAAAGACAGACAACACCTACTGAACCCTGGCATTGGTTAAAGTTAAGTCATGTCCACATGAGACATGAAGAAATCATAAAACTGTCAATAGGCTATATAAATAGACAAAAATATGTGGTGTCTTATAGGAAAAAAACTGATCTTCAAAACACATTAAAAAGAGATAATTTAAAATTCATTAAGAATTAAAACCCCAAAGGTATGGGCAAAACATGAATCTAGAAATAATAAAAGAAAATTCTCTAGATATTTTAAAATCAAAGGGCAAAAAAGAAATGGAAAGAATCCAAGTGACTATTTTTTGAAGAAAATACCAAAATAAAATAAAATCTAGGAATATTAGAGACAAAATCTGAAGCTCTTAGTTCAAGAAAAAATTACTGTAAGCAGCCAAAAAGAAAGAAATCAAGTACTGAAGAGCCAGATAGGAGAATAAAAGATTTAGTAGGCAGCTCAACAGAGGAGTGGAAAACTTAGAATAGGATATTCTAAAAGTCAAAGGATCTAGATCCTATAAGTAAAGGGTTCATGCCATAAAATTTAAGAAAGTTTATTTGTTATGTTCCTCTTTTTTTTTTAAATATTGCTGACTCTTCTCAATGATTACTTCAACCATTCCTATAAACTTCTCTCACATTAAATTGCCAATCATGTCTTATTTTCCAAGACAGTAGTAATTTTGGTCACATGTTAGCTTGCTTTTTCACAATTTTCTATCTTCTGATGATATTAGGATTGTTTAGCTGACATTTAATGGAGCTATCATCTAACTACACATAAAAGTGACCTTCCCACTTCTTTTACTACCTAATTTATGCATTCTAGATTAAGCAAGGGTGAATCCACCTAGGTCATTATGTCTATCTGAATAATTAGTTTCATATCTCTGATAAGTACCATATAGTTTTTGCCACATAACAGACAATGTGGATTACAGCAAGTCTTTGAAGACTCACCTGCTTCAATAACTCTGGCTTTTCTTTAGAAAAAATACTCATAATTTGGACAATTTAACACTGACTATATCTAAAATCACTATTTAATCTTTATTATTCATAGACAACAACAGATTCAATGAGTTTCTTGAAAAGAACAAGAAAAACTTGTAAAAGCAGACATGCACATCCAGTAAATTCATTTAGTTTACTGTTTCTATTATCTGTGAACAATATATATTATCTTTTACTGAAGAGAATCATTGAAGACTGCCTGAGTAACTAAACAGTTGACTTCCTATTAATCTAGAATCAATTCTTAAATTCACCTGATAATGTATTATGCATATTTAATTTAATCTTATCTATGTCAGTAGAATACTTTAAATATAAAGAGATATCCATATTCTCATGGATTTTTGCACTGATTATTTTTTCAGTGCTTTTTATTAATAATTGGTTAATCATTTCATATCTTAATGGTTAAGAGTGTGCTAAAATAAGCCAGATTGGAAGTGCTATTATTGCAATGCATTAATTTTTCTCATATTTATTCATCTAATTTTTGTGTTTAACCTATTCCCTATCTAGGCAATGATCAGAATCACTGAGAATTCAATCAAAAATGACTTCAACTTCAGTAAGAAACCTTTTCATGTCAAGATATAGTCAATTTAATTTTTAGTGATACTGTTCAGAGCTTATCATGCCCAGTGTTTTCCAAATCTTCTCTTGAATCTATCAATGGCATATGAGTATGAGATTTCTATAGTAATCCATGATCATTTGGTCTCTTTCATTGTTTAATTCCAAAACATAATAAAATTCAAATCTTTGTGGTCAAAGTCAAAGTTAATTTAAGCAATAAAATTACTGAATATCAAAATATAATTTGACTTTGTAATACTCAGACACATCTGAAAATTTTTTCATGAAATCTAATAAGGTTTTATTTTAATTTTCTTAAAAATTATTTAACTCACAAAATCATGGAAGATTGGAATAATTAAGCCAAAAGTTCTTCTGGGTACTATTTAAATTAAACTATTTAAGTTATTTTCTAACTTCCACTTCTCTTCCACAGTATCTCTTTCTGTTTGCTTTCTGGGGCAGTTGCCAGAGACAGTTTTAGTCATAAAATATTTCATTTAACATTTGACCACACATTTTGCTAAGTTGAATTCTAAGATTCTGATTATCTGATGGATGAAAAGCTTTTACTTGCCCCTACTTAAGTTATTGAATTATACTCTGATAATACAAAGTATTATACATTCTCGAATGTCTTCATTCTAAGAAAAAATGATTTTTGAATTAGGATGATGGAAGAATCACACAGATGTAACTATTGAAGAATGTTTGTCTTAATATAACATAGCTATGATCAAAACTATATTTATTGTCATTAATTAAAATTTTTAGCCTTAATAAATAAGTACTTTTCATGTCTTTAAGTGAAATATGTCTGGATGAAATACCCTATCCAAAATCAATCAATAATTATTTCATTTTTACTACAGGCCAGGTGCTATATTAGGTGCTAAAAATAAAAATATAAGGAATAATATCAAATTATTCTCAATGGACTTATATCCTGATGCAAACAAGTAGATATAAAATGTGTACGGAAAAAGAAAAGTCAATAAAAATATTTCTATGCATATATACAACTCAAGTGTTTAGGTGTGTCCAACTCTTTATTATCTCATTTGGGGTTTTCTTGCTGGAGATACTATAGTGATTCATTATTTCCTCAACAATCATTCACAATCTTTCTGTTTTGCTCATGCCTAGATGAATTGACTACTGGATCTACTGGCAGTCATAGAGGAAAGGGAAGATGATGAAGGATATGAAATATAGAGTGGGATGAGCAATTTGCTTATTACAAAAAAAGTTAATTGTGTCCTTCCAATAATTATATAATTTCTAGAATCTGTAGATCCAATCTTTGTCCTACCACAAATATTCATTTGTTTGACTTTGTACCATTTTAATCACTCAGCAAACATTTCTAGAGGGACTATTTTGCAATCAACCCCACATAAGCTGATGTGGGAGAATTGAGGAATTGTTTATACTCTGAAAAACAATGAAGTTTGCTTGAGCAGACACTCAAATTAATTCAGCAATTAGAAAATCATAGGTACACTGGCATAGAGAAAAAAAAACATTCCCTTTTCAAAAGCCAGATGAGCTCATGCCCTCAATTTAAAGTCTTAGATAACTTTCAACAGAATTGGGAGAAAAACGATTTAACCAGGTTAACACAGTTGGTAAGTTCTCAGTTGGCACTCAAAAAGTAGATCTATGTAGTTTTGAGGATAGCTCTTTATTATATAACATGACCTCTATAAAAATAATTCAAGACAATTTATAAACAGTATTCTTTTCTCTAATGGCATCATCATATATTAGGCCTTAAAGATTATAATATCAAAAGATTCAGTATTCTAAATTTATCTCTAATAATACAGAGAAGAAAATTAAAACCCAGTGAGGGTAAATGACTTGCATATAAAGACCATTAAAGAATCAGAATTGAAAATCAGATTCAAGCCCAAGAAGTTCCCTATCTGCTTAATCCATTGCAGGCTTCCATTTGGGAAATACTACAGAATATGGAAGAAAAGATGATTGACATGTTTTTTACTTTTAAAAATGGTTATATTATAATCTCATCGATATGCTCTTCAATCTAGGGATACTGGCATTCTTGCTGGGTAGCTCACATACGTTATATTACGACTCCATGCCTTTCTCATGAATATCTCCCATACCAGCAATGCTCTCTCCTCTCATTTTTGCCTCTTAGTGTCTCTGGCTTCCTTTAAGTCTCCACTAAAGCCCCACCTTCATCACCTTTCCCAGTTTTCCTTACTCTTAATACCTTCTTTCTATTAAGTATCTCAAAATTTATAAATACCCATATAAGCATATAAATGTATATAATTTTAATGAATAGTTTTTTTATGCTGCATCTCTCATTAGACTGTGATCTTTTTGAGAACAAGAACTATTTTTGCCCATCTTTGCAAGTCCAGCACATAGTACCAGTGCTTGGTATCTTAAGCATTTAAGAAAATTTTATTGCTTTGATTTGAATATACAAACAAAATTTTGAAAACACAGATATTTGTGTTGGCTTAATACTAACATTTCCATTTGATTATATCAGTGAATGATGTAATTCATGCTCTTTTTTCCATATTCATTTGATCATTCTTTTTCTATCATACAAGTCAAAAAGGTCATATTTCATTTCTTAAAGAAAATAAAAGCAATTTTGCAAACTTGAATTTCTGTGGGCCTTTCTCTTTACCAACAAAACTTCCTCAGATGCCCTGGAATGTGTGATCTTATACAATGGCAAAGACTAAGTACTATATTACAGCATGGAGGGTGATCAATTGTTTTTTTGTTTTTCTTTGAAATTGAAGTTTTACAAAAACACAGTGGGGTATTCTTTCTCTTGCATACAGAGTTTGTTTTATACTCTCAGCAGACTCCTATTTGCAGTAAATGATGATGGATTGAAAAGAGGATCTTGCTGAGATAGGCACCTTCCATGCTTACTTGGCTGATGGATAAAGTACAAGTTTTCCTTAAATGTCCAATAAATGAGAGCAAAATTGATATCTTTACTCATTTTATTTTTTTTGGTTATTTTTTCCTCCACAGAAAAGCAGATAAAAACACTTCTGTTTTCAAAGTTATTCCAAATCAATAAGATAAAGTTTTAACCATGTTTCATTCATCCTACAACAAAACTCCCAAGTAACACTTTTTAAATAGTCAATTTGTTAGAGACTTTTGAAGGCACATGACTTTGATTTTTAACTGTAGACAAAGAAATACAATTGGAAAACTATATGTATTATTTTTTCATTTTAGACTTTTGTCTAAACTATCATGTTAAGGGTTACATGCTATTTTGCACTATTATCACTTTCATACGAAGGGGTTTTATTTGCTTTAGCTAGATTATAAGTTCCCAAAGGACAGTAACCATGTCTTTTATTGAAAACCATAAATAGAATAAGACTACAGAAGATTTGTCTTAGGGCATTGAAAGTAAGAGAACATTCAGTAACATAGAAACAATCAAGCTTAGCACCTAGTTTATTTTTTAAAAAGTTGGTAAAAATGGAAACTTATCAGATGATGATTTCTTCCCACTGTGAAATTTCAGCTTAAGTGAATTCTTTACCTCACCGGATCCCAAATTCTCTGATATGTCCCATGATATCTCTCATTTAAAGCGAGGGTATATTTCATGCCACTTAGTCTGGCCACAGAAGCTGCTATTTATACTTCCGCTTATGTTTATATATTACATAGTTCCTTGAAAGGATACATAGTTAATTATCACTAAATATGTGCTACGTAGAATTTTTCAGGACTTCCAAATTCCTAGCTTACTAAACCAATCGACCACCAATGTATACATTTTTTCTTGATTTAGAATAGCATAGAGAGTACTCAAAATCGTATTTTCTATCTTTCTTGGAGTTGGAGATTGTGAATAGATGCTAATGGATGCCTGGGCCAATCCATGGGTCTCCAAAAAATGATTCTATACAGGCTTTCATTCAATAAACTCTCCGTGTTAAGAAAATGTGATCTGGGAAAAGCTTAGTCTGGAAATGATTGTATTAGATACTTCACAGTTCAAAATTCCTTTTATTGATAAAACCTGTAGGTTTTTTATAGGACCATTTTTTTTGCCATGTGTACATTACATTACAGCCATGTGGATAAAAAAGGGTCCTATCCCCAACTGTTTCAAATGTAACTTTTATTCTAGCATAACAATTGATATTTTATATGTAGCATCGAGTGAACAGTATTACTGTTATTTTAATAGCTATGACCATTCCGTATATGGACCAGAGTGATCCATTCAACCAATAAGTTTGGTAAATTTAGTTCATTTGAGCATGACCACTTCTGGACTCCCTCAATTGAAGAACAAATGCACATAATATAAATGAGTGGGAAAATTGCTCTATGTTGATATGCTTCAACTGCATCTATTCTTCTTCATTTCCACTGATTATTTTTAATCTCATGCAATAACTTCAATTTTCATGCTTTTTTATAGCTCTGAGAAATTAAGGATTGGTTTAAAAAAATTGCAAGGAGACACTGGATTTTCCATACATTAAAAAAAAGAGTAACCTTGAAAAACATCCAAATGAACCACTTGTTGCTTAATTATTAGGTAAATTCACAAAAGAATGGAATAGAATGGACAGTATTTGCTTTCTGTATTTTCTCACATATAAATTAATAGGAGGGATTATGTTCATGGATGTTTTTGAACTGGCATGCTTCTTTTAAACTCTTTTCACCTTGTGCTAAATGAGAACATCATCTCTATTATTGTACTGCTCTTCTCCATTTTCTGTTGGATAAATATACCGACCCTTTTCAAATATGATTACCCTCTTCTTCCATTTTACAATTCCTGCAGAATTAGATCACCTTATCAAGTACCGCAGTTCAATAATAGCCTTCCTTAAATAGGTACATGAAGGTCAACTTGGGGCCTCCTACTCCACAGGGATCAAAAAGAGGCATGAGATGCCATTACCAATCTGAATTCTGATTGCCTCTAACCAAGCAGAAGTGTTTTTTTTTAAATAAATAATTCTGATCCAAAAAAAAATCATGCAACATCCAACCAGAAAAGATAATAATTACAAAATATAGAAATGATTATAGTCAACTTAATATTAACAGCTGAATGTTAAGGGATATATTTGGCATTTATATGTCTTATTATTTGAATGTTCATTTTTATAAGGGGTGGCTAGTTCTTAAATGCAGTATAATTTTTTTCTTGCGTGCAGCTGTTTTGTATTGAAAATCTTTTCCGATCCACCACCCACCAATGAAATTAGGAACACATATAATGACTATATCCTTAAAACCCAAATAACATGATATCTGTGCTTATTTTATGGAACTGATCACATTCTTCCCTCTTCACTATTTTTGTACATGCAGTTTTTTGCCTATTAGATTAGGGGTGGCTAGGGATCTTTAACACCTTGCCTTGCACATAGCATTCCATGAGAGATAGAGAATTCATTTAAAATCTTGGCTCTGTCCACTAGTAATTGAGTGTGATGTTAGCCAAGTCATTTAAATTGCAGATTTCTTATCTGTAGAGTGAAAGGGTAGGACTAGATGGCTACTAAAGTCCTTACTAATTGTAAATTAAATATCATATTGCCTGATGACTCTGCAGTCTTCTAAATGAAATATGCCACAGTATTCTATGTATATAATGTATTTTATTTTTATTTTACTATTTTATTTATTTATTTACTTATTACTGTATATCGTGTATATAGTTATCTCTTTGGGAACAGGAAAGCTTGGATCTAACAGGGATCCAAGGTGGGAAAGAAAGATGCATCTCAATTCCACCTGTGAGGCTAAGTTATTCTCAAAGCCTCTTTGACTAAGTTCCAATTGCCTAGGGGGGACTTGCTCCGCAGAATTGAGTAAGTAGCATGGAAGAGACTTAACTTCTTGGGTCTGGATGGCTTGAACGTGTGAACACCTACTAGATGGAAACAAAGGGTCTTTCCTTATTTTTGCTAAAGTTATAACAAGATCTGCAAGGAGAGATGGTAGCCCTGGCATGCCAGCAAGATAAATTGATTCATAAAAAAACAACTGTTAGATTATGAAGGAATTGGGCATAACAGATATTGTCTTAAGATTTGCTTAAAGAGAATATTAAAGTAAAATTTCAGTCTTTAGTAGGGTTTTGCTGAATCCAGCTTTGGAGAATTTAAGGTCAGATAGTTCAATTTTCTGCCTGTGTATTTATACCTCAAAAATCTTCAGATGCTTCAAACTGGGATTAATCTATTGATTTTTTGATTTAGGAAAGTGTTAGTAATCCAGATAAAGTTAAAAAGTCTGTTCACACTCCTCTCTCACTCCACCTATGTCCCTGTTGTTAAACATTTGCCAGAAAAAAAACATCCATATATTACTCTATAAACACTGCTTAACCTCAGCAAATCAGAGTTGGCTAACAACAAGACTAAGCTGTTTTAGGTTGGCTAGGACTTTACAAGGGACAGCTAGGTGATGCAGTGGATAGTTTGATAGTTCCTGAATTCAGGAAGTCTCCTTCTCCAGAGTTCAAATCTGGCCTCAGATACATACTAGCTGTGACGCCCTGGTCAGGCTGCTTAATCTTGTTTGCCTGTTTTTTCATATATAAAATGATCTGGAGAAGGAAATGGCAAAACAATTCAATACATTTACCAAGAAAACCCAAAAAGCAGCCACAAAAAGTCACACATGATGACAATGTCGGAACAACATTAACATAAAGGGCTTTAATTCTTCACAAAACTTCTGGTCTCATATAACATGTTCTTCCCTTGACATGAATATTTCCCCTTAGATTGAAATTATTGCTGCCAGGTCATATGTGAGAAGAGCTGAAACTTCCCTTCATTATATATAAACAGCACGATTAATTTTTTTAACATTTATTAATATTCATTTTTAACATGGTTACATGATTCATGCTCCTCCTTTCCCCTTCAACCTCCCCCCACACACCCTCCCCCCACCTATGGCCGATGCGCATTTCCACTAGTTTTTTCATATGTCCTTGATCAAGACCAATTTCCAAATTGTTGGTAGTTGCATTGGTGTGGTAGTTTCGAGTCCACACCCTCAATCATGTCCACCCCGACCCATGCGTTCAAGCAGTTGTTTTTCTTATATGTTTCCTCTCCTGCAGTCCTTCCTCTGAATGTGGGTAGCTTTCTTTACCATAAATCCCTCAGAATTGTCCTGGGTCATTGTATTGCTGCTGGTACAGAGGTCCATTACATTCAATTTTACCACAGTATATCAGTCTCTGTGTATAGAGTTCTTCTGGCTCTGCTCCTTTCGCTCTGCATC
>NC_058132.1:445809499-445883948 GCF_016433145.1 Gracilinanus agilis
TATATATATATATCCATATATATATATATATATATATATATATATATATATACCATGTTCTCAAGAAATTAGATATTTATGAGAAAGATTAAGCAGAGGGATGGGCATGCATCATTTTCTTTTTCTTTTCTCCCTTTGAATATCATCCTGTCCTCTTTAATGCTCTTTTTTATTATGTAGTCTTTTTGACAACCGCACTTGTATAGTATTGCAAATGTGTATATGTATCATGCACTCCCCTTCATTACCTGGAGGAAAGGGATTATGTTTTAATTATCACTTTTCCCCTCAAGTAGCACATGATGAATGTCACAATGTTAATGAATGCTTGTTGAATATGTCATTAAAACATGTAGAAAAGGAAAAAAGTAATTATTTAATTGAAATGTTGACTTTTTTTTAGTCAGTGGCATTGGTGGTATATTCAGGTGTGTCTTCAAGCAGAATGTAGTATAATATAGTGGAAAGAGCTGGATTTAGAGCTCAAAATTCTATGTTAGAAACTCCAACCTATTAATTTCTATCTGTTTGACTCTGGGGTGGTTTATTCACTTCCCTGAATCTCAGAATTTTCCTTTGTCAACTGAGAATTTTTGACTAAATGAACTCTGTTATCTTATCTAGCTCTAAATGCTATTATGCTCTGAATAGTAAAATGAAGCACTTAACCTAACACCTTTTTAACTCATGTTAATTGTTCCAACATTTGATAGTATAGTATTATACCATATCTTGATGTGTAATATCATCTTTGGTGATATTTAGAGGACAGATTTGTTTTATCTTCCTTCCTTATTCAAATTTGATGAGTTATCTCAATAACTTTATACAACTTAAACCACCTGCTTAAGTTCTTACATCTGGAAATATATGCTTAGGCTGGTATTTTTCCAGTGAATGTAACATTCCTGAAAATGGTGAATGCAACTTCTTTGTAATTTTGACTGTGTTTCATATACAAAACAAATAAACTGTCTTCATAATAGTGATTTTTCTAGTCATGCCTCTATCTTGGAACACTCTCTATATTGGCCATACTTTCTAAAGAGGAAAAATAGAAGAAAAACAACATGCACAATTTCTTTTTTTTAATTCTATTTAATTAAGAAAATTTTTCCATAGTTACGTGATTCATGTTCTTACCTTCCTCTCCTCTCACCCCCCCTCCCATAGTCAATCCACAATTCCACTGCATTTTACATGCATACACAGCTTCTGAAAGAAGAAAAATCATCATTTAAAATTATTATTTACTATTGAATGTGATATGTGAAGGAATATGTGCACCTGCATGTTTGTTGGAACAGGTAGGAAAAGAACTATCTAACTGTGTTGAACAGTACAGAAGATAGACTATTTCAGAAGATATCTTTGGTTGCATAAGAATAAATAGAGCCAGTAATTAATGTTAGGGATGGAGGGGAGATAGAGTCCATGAGGGTGAGACTCTCTCCTCCAGCTCTCCCCTCCTGCTGAATATGCACTGAGAGACTTTAAGGGGGTGTTGCCCCTAAACTGGGTGACCTGGATGGTCGTGCCACCCCACAGAAGTTGGGGATGAGGCTTCTCTATAAGATGAGGTATTGGGTACCCCAATCGAATTCTGAATGAGGGTGGGGTTCATGCAAGCCTACCCCAGGTCAGCCAACTTCACAGCGGGTGGTCTGGCTCCAAGATGGAGGCAGCCTGACCAAGCTGTGATTCCCCTCCCCCTCGTCTCTCAGGCACTGTGGAACACTATCTGATTAATGAATGTCTTTTATTAGAATAAATATAGGGATTGGGGAAAGGAGTGAAGGGCATAGGGATTTTGGGGTGCCCTCTTCTCTATTTCTATGGGGTCTGTCACTCAGGTGGGAACCTTTGTGGTTCCCACTCCTAAGAGTCTCCTCCCTTGTCCCTTCTTCTGTTTCTATTTCTATCCTTTTCTATAATTGTAAGTTATACTGGAAAGGGTCTCTCAGCAAGGTTGGGTAATGGGAGAAGGAGCCTAAGAGATAGCTCCCAAAATGGAGTCCAAAAACTTAGCTAATTCTATGATTGAAGTCTTGCTGGGTGATAAGCTATGGGATGCCTTTGACCAGGGAATCAGGGTTTCAGTCCAAAAAAAGATCCTCAGGAAGCCCCCAGGACTGGAATTAAGCTGAGATGTTCTCCTCCTCCCTCAGTCCCCCACCGGAAGTCATTTTTTCTTCTTCTCCCTCCAAAGAAATACCCAGAATTCCCTCTGGTCTTAACTGTCAGTAACTGTAACCAACAGCCTTCTTCTGGCTCTTTTTGTCCCATCCCCTATCCTTATAGTTGGTAAAGAAAAAGACATATATCTTTAAGTTTCTTTGTGTAATTTCATTTTGGGGACATCTTTATGCATGTAATCAGTGTGAGATGGGATGTAAATTGTTTTCATTTCCACTTCTCTTATTATAGGGTATTTGGATATTTTGGGGTATGTTTGTTGGTCATTTGCATTGGGTCCTAGGAACACAGGCAAATTGATGTCTATGTGGTGGATCTTTGAATTAATCCAATTAATCTGGAAAGCAATTTAGAATTATAGTAAGAAAATCACTTACCCTTTGATCAAATTATATTACTATTCCCCAGAAAAGAATAAAAGTAGAGGGAAAGGACTCATACATAAAAAAGTTCATAAAACACTTTTTAAGATAGGAAGATGGAAACAAAGAAGTTTCTCTTAACTAGGGAATGGATGAACAAATTTTGAAATATAGCACCAAGAGTTATTATTGTTCTATAAAAAATGAAAAAAATGGATTTAGAGAAATTTGGAAAGACATATAAACTGGTGAATTGTGAAGTGTGGAGAACTAGAAAAACAATAAAAAATGGACTGATTTAATAAAAACAGTTTAAAATACTTATAATTTCTGATCAATATAATGATTTACTTTAACCTCAGAAGACAAGTGATGATTCATTCTTTCCATTTTTTGATGGAGAGATGATATACTGTAGTTACAAAATAAGGCAAATATTTTTCTTTCTCTTTATTTTGTTAAATATTCCTCAATTATATGTAAACTTTTTAATGCTTATTAAAAAAAAAACTGAGTTCCAAATGATGTTTCACCATCCAACCCCTCTTCCTTCTTTGAAAAAGCAATCAATTTTGTATTGATAATACTTGGGAAGTCATGCGTGCGAAACATTTCAATATGTATAATAAAACAGGAAAAATTAAGCAAAAAAGCATGCTTCAATCTGAATTCCAAGTTTATCAGTTGCTTATCATTTCATTTGATTTCTGGACCTCAATTTCCAAGTGTGAAATGTTGTCTCAATCTGTTATTTTTTTTAACTATGTCTCACTTTTCTTGCCAAAGCTCTTCTATCTTTCTCATGATCTCAGATTTGAACTCTTCAAGAGCTTATGACCAATTTTCTTTTTTTTTTTTTTAACATTTGGATGTGTTTACTTGTTTGTCCTCATCTGCTATTGCCTCTATGTTATCCAGGGTCACTGCCTTTCTTTTGTTCTTTTTGGTGTTTTCTTTTTTTTTTTTTTCGATGTATTGTCTCATAGGTGGAAGAGTGGTAAGGGTGGGCAATGGGGGTCAAGTGACTTGCCCAGGGTCACACAGCTGGGAAGTGGCTGAGGCCGGGTTTGAACCTAGGACCTCCTGTCTCTAGGCCTGACTCTCACTCCACTGAGCTACCCAGCTGCCCTTGGTGTTTTCTTGAACATTGTTGACCATTACTATGCTGGTTTTCCCTTCCTAGCCAGAAGCCTGAGTGAGGAGGGCAGGCTTTCTGTGTATGGAACTATGGAGTTGTTTTTGCCTGAGGCTACTTTTTGAGTCTCTGCGGCTCCTACTGTGTGCCACTCCTCTCTACTCCATCTCCGTGCCTAAGGTCTGCACTCTGTCTCCTGGGGTCTCATGTCTAGCTGCTCTCAGGGGTAAGTCCCTGGTGTTTTAGACAGCTGCCAAGAACCTAAATATTGCCTCATGCTTGCCCTGATTCTGGCACACTGGCTCTGACTCTGTTATCACTGGTGAGGTGGTGGAGGGTAGATCAGCTCAGTTTGGGTGGGAGCTATTTCACCTCCTTATATCACGGAAATACTCAAATCCCACATACTTTCGATGCTGCATCTTATTGTGAAGTCCCTTTGTATATCTGAACTTGTTTTTTTTTTTTTTTTTTTTTTGTCCTTTTGAGGTATTGTATATCGCTTGGTGGTGAGGAGAGTGAGTGTCCCGTTTCTACTCTGTAGTCATCTTTACCTGGAAGTCAACCTTGAAAACAGTAACTAAAACAAACAATTTGAATGTTATATCATTTGAGGAATATATATTTTGTACTGTTATTACTTCATTGTTTATGTACCTTTTAACAAGATGCAACTTTCAGAACTTGGAACATTGAATGAACTGTGACTCCAAGAAAGGCAACAAAGCTGCAGAATGAGAAAGATCCCAATACAATCCACTATATATAGGTATAAACAGCAGAAAGGATTGGAAACCTATAACCTCTCACATGACAGAAGAACCCTGAGACTACAAGGAAGCAGAGACGGGGAACTGAAACTCACTCCAATGTGGCTGCATAGTCCTGGATTTAAAAGGGAGCAGAAGCAGGGAACTGGAACTACAGGAACCTACTCATTCCTATGTGGCAGCAGAGTCCTAGGGCTACAGGGCAGTAGGGAATGAAATGGGGAATTTCAGAATCTACTGACTCTCAAGTGGCAGCAGAGTGCTAGGGCTACAAAGGAGCAAAGAGGGATACCAGCTGAATTATAGGAAACTACTCAGTCCCACATGGCAGGAAGGTGTCTGAGGATAAAGTAGGTCAGAGAAAGAGTCCTACTCAGCCCAGGCCATATGCCAGGGGGAGGGAAGTAGCAGAGCATGGACCAGACAACCGACAAAACAACTGGGGAACTGGTATCACTAGATGCTTAATATAGCTGGATAAAAGAGCTGCAAATCTCCTTTGTTCAAGCCAGCAAGGCCACCTTCTTGACAGACAAACACTCCAGGAGAAACTTGGGCAGCCAAACTTACCCCAAGTACAAGAGAAGAGTACTCAGCAAGCTTGGAGCAGTGCTCCCTCTACTCTTGGACCAGAGAAGAATCTCAATAGATAGATAAGATAATGGGGGGAAAACAACTAGAAAAATGAGCAGAAAACAAAACAAAACATGAAAAAGTCCCTCTGACCTTAGAAAGTTAATTTAATGAAAGAGAAAAACAAAATATGATTTCAGAAGAGGACAATAATGCAAAAAAAGAAATATATGAAGCCTCCAAGGAAAATGCAAAAGGATGTCAGGCCCCCAAAGAAAATCTGGAAGAACTCAAAAAGAATTTGAAAAACCAAATAATAAAGAGAACTGACAGAAAAACTGAACATGTAGGAAAAGTTCAATGAAGAAATTGGTTCCTTAAAAACTAGAAAAGCCCAAAATGAAAAGAAAGAAAGAAAGAAAGAAAGAAAGAAAGAAAGAGAGAGAGAGAGAGAAAGAGAGAAAGAGAGAAAGAGAGAAAGAAAGGGAAAGAAAGAAAGAAAGGAAGGAAGGAAGAGAGAGAGAGAGAAAGAAAGAAAGGAAGAGAGAGAAAGTAAGAGAGAAAGAAAGAAAGGAAGGAAGGAAGACAAAAAGAAAGAAAGAGGCTAAATAAGATGGACTAATATTCCACCCACCAAAAAAAAAATAAGGAATGGGAAAAAAGATCACATAGGAAGAAGAGAAAATGAGAGATAGATGGCAGTAAAGGTGTGAACCTTACTCTCATTGGAATTAGCTTAGAGTGGGAATAACACCCAAACTCAGTCAGCATTAGAAACCTATATTATCTTAGAGGTAAGTAGGATGATAGGGTTAATAAGGGGACCAAAAGGAGGGTGAACTGGGGAACTTGGTCATCAAGAAGAATACATCTACAAATTGGGAAAGGCTAAAAGGAGAAAGAGAAATGTTAACTGGGGGAATATAAGGTGGAGGGGAAAATACAATTAATAAACATAACTGTGAATGTAAATGTGATGAACTCACCTAGAAAAGTATAGCAAAGTGAATTAAAAAACCAACACTCCACAATATGCAGTCTATAGGAAAAATAATAAAATAATGACACATACAAAGTAAAATTAAGCACTGGAGAAGAATCTACTATACCTCAGTAAAATAAAAAAAAAAAACAAAAACAAACAGTTAGCATTCATGATCTCAGTCAAAGCCAAAATAAAAACTGATCCAATAAAAAGAGATAAGGAAGGGAATTATATTATTATAAAAAAGCATGATAGACGCTCTATGTGTGTGTGTGTGTGTGTGTGTGTGTGTGTGTGTGTGTGTGTGTATACATAACATCCAGATTTCTAATAGAAAAGATACATCAGTTACAGGAGGAAATAGAGTAAAACATTGCTAATGGACCTAAATACATCTGTACAAAGGTTGAATATGATACACCCCTGGAGAAAAGTTAATAGAAAGAAATCTTTTTTCTCAGCAGGACACAAAATTTTCGACAAAAAAATGGACCATATGGTAGTGCATAAAAACCTCACACAAAAATATAAAAATAACATAAATATTAAATGTAAGATTTTCAGACCAGAAAGCAATAAAATTTACACTCAAAAAAGAATAGCAGAAAGAATAAAAAATAACTGGAAAGTAATTAATGTTATACTAAGGAATGAATGGGTCAAAGAACAAATGACTGAAATAATCAACATTATCCTTGAAGAAAATGACAATAATGACACAATATATCAAAATTCATAGCAGGAAGTCAAAGCAATACTTAGGAGGAAATTCATATCTATAATGAATCAGGCAGGTAGTTAACCTCCCCAAAAGAACAAATTAATCACACCCCCCCAAATAAATACCTAATTAGAAATCCCGAAAATCCAGGGAGAAATGAATCAAACTGAAAGTAAGAAACAAAACAAAACTTTGAACTATTAAATAAGACAAGAAGTTGGTTTTATGAAAAAAATAGACAAACCATTTGTTACTTGATTTAAAAATAGAAAACAAATCATAGCTATTTAAAATTAAAAAGGCAAAATCAAACCAATAGAGAAGACATTAAGGTAATTATTGAAATACATTTTGCTCAATTATATTCCAATAAATCTGAAAAGCTAATTGAAATAGAGGAAATGAAAATGTAAACTACCCTGATTGACAAAAGAAGAAATACTGGAACAACCCCATCACAGAAAAAAAATTAAATATATCATCAAAGAACTCTTTAAGGAAAGGGATATAGGGCCAGGTGGAGGCACAATTGAATTCTACCAAAAATACAAAGAAAAACTATCTCTAAAGTACATAAACTTTTTTTTTAAATAGGGAAGAAGGAATCCTTTTAACCTCTTTTAATGACACAAATATGGTACTGATAACTAAACCAGAAAAGGCTAAAACAAAGAAAGAGAACTATAAATCAATCTCTCTAATGAAGATTGGTGCAAAATGTTAAATAAAATAGTCAAAGCTTGGTACTTGACAGTTTCAGAACTTGTCAAATTTGGCATCTGATACATTTTGAGAAGAAAAAATTGTCTTAGTGTTCAATATCTACTTTGCACTAAACATGCTTCCTAAAATTTGCTTGAGTCAGGATCTCAGGAAGCATATGCAGTTCCAGCCAAAAGAAAGAATCATATGTTAGATCTAAAGTATAAAGAAGAGCTCAACATTGAGAAGCTGCAGGAACTTCAAAAGAAGCAAAGGAGGATGTCCCCATCCCATTAATCAAGGAAATATGTGCAAAATGAGTAGAGTTGCAAAACTTTCTTCCAAAATATCATCCTGATTAGGCTTTAAAAAGTAGATTTATAAAATTGTTAAATGACCAGAGTATGCATTCCTGGTGGAGTTGTGAACTGATCCAACCATTCTGGCTAACAATTTGGAACTATGCTCAAAGGGCTATAAAAGAATGCCTGCCCTTTGATCTAGCCATACCATTGTTGGGTTTGTACCCCAAAGAGATCATAGATAAACAGACTTGTACAAAAATATTTATAGCTGCACTTTTTGTGGTGGCAAAAAACTGGAAAAGGAGGGTATGTCCTTTAATTGGGGAATGGCTGAACAAATTGTGGTATATGCTGGTGATGGAATACTATTGTGCTCAAAGGAATAATAAACTGGAGGAATTCCATGTGAACTGGAAAGACCTCCAGGAATTGATGCAGAGTGAAAGGAGCAGAGCCAGAAGAACATTGAACACAGAGATCAATACACTGAGGTAAAATCGAATGTAATGGACTTCTGTACTAGCAGCAATGCAATGACCCAGGACAGCTCTGAGGGACTTACGGAAAAGAACACTAGCCACATTCAGAGGAAGAACTGCAGAAGTGGAAATAGAAGAAAAACAACTGCTTGAACACATAGGTTGAGGCGGACATGATTGGGGATGTAGACTCGAAACTACCACAACAATGCAACTATCAACAATTTGGAAATAGGTCTTGATCAATAACACATGTCAAAACCAGTGGAAATACGCATCAGCCATGGGTGGGGGTGGATGTCGGCGGGGGGGTGAAAGGGAAAGTAAGAGCATGAATTATGTAACCATGTTAACTTTTCTAAAAAATAAATATTAATAAATGTTTAAAATAAATAAATAAAAGAAACTAAAAAAAATGATCAGAGTATTTCCCAATTTAGAGGAATTTTGAAAATGCAGACAAAAATAAACATCATTGAATAGGATTCTTGTGAAGCTTACATGTTGTGAATCCCAAGCAGGGTTTAGTGATAAGGGACAGAAAAGAGAAATATACAGAACGCTAAAAGAGCAGTTGACTGCAGATGTTATGGAAGGGGACTCCTCTTTGAAACAATAGCATTTCTCCACTCCATCATCCCTTAGGATATGAACTCTTCTCAATACAGGTAAAGTTAAGTTAAAATTATTTTGTTTAATATGATTATTTTTTTAAAATTTATATCCATGTATTACTAATGTTTATTTAGTAAAATACAACTCCATTAATGCATAAAGTGTCTTATAAAAATCTGAATTTTCTGGATTTTTGGAATGGACTAAAGCAATATGCATCATTTATTATGGGAAAAATTCATTTGGTACTCATTTTTTCTGGTACTTGACCTGCCTTCTGGAAGAAATCAATGATGAGTACGAAGATACCACTATACTGGTAAGGAGATTATAACATTATATCACAAGAATCATATACCAAACTCAGCTTGGTTTTATAAGAGGAATGTGAAGATGGTTCAATTTTAGGAAAATCTTCAGCATAATTGACCATATTGATAACAAAAACAATTGAAATCACAAAATTATTTTAACAGATGCAGAAAAAAGCATTTGACTAATTCAAATACCCATTTCTTATAAAAAATTAGAAAACAAATATTTATAGTTGCGCTTTTTGTGGTGGCAAAAAACTGGAAAAGGAGGATATGTCCTTCAATTGGGGAATGGCTGAACGAATTGTGGTATATGCTGGTGATGGAATACTATTGCGCTCAAAGGAATAATAAACTGGAGGAGTTCCAGGTGAAGTGGAAAGACCTCCAGGAATTGATGCAGAGCAAAAGGAGCAGAGCCAGAAGAACACTGTACACAGAGACTGATATACTGTGGTAAAATCGAATGTAATGGACTTCTGTACCAGCAGCAAAGCAATGACACAGGACAGCTCTGAGGGATGCATGGAAAGGAACGCTACCCACATTCAGATGAAGGACTGCAGGAGAGGAAACATATAAGAAAAACAACTGCTTGAATGCATGGGTTGAGGTGGACATGATTGGGGATGTAGACTCGAAACTACCACACCAATGCAACTAACAACAATTTGGAAATAGTTTTTGATCAACGACACATGATAAAACCAGTGGAAATGTGCGTCGGTTATGGAAGGGGGTGTGTCGGGTGAAGGGGAAAGTAGGAGCATGAACCATGTTAAAAACGAATATTAATAAATGTTAAAAAAAAGAAAAAATTAGAAAACATTTTAATAAATGGAATCTTCCTCAAAGTGACAAATGACATCTATCTAAAACCATCAACAAACATTATCTGTAATGGGAATAAACTAAAATTCTTCCCAATAAAATCAGGAATAAAAAAAGGGTGCCTCTTGTTACCATTATTATTTAATATTCTACCAGAAATGTTAAATACAGTAATACAAGAAGAAAAAGAAATAGAATGAATTAGAATAGGCAATGAAGAAAAAAATTATCCCCTTTTGTAGATATGATGGTATACAGAGAGAATGCTAGAGAAGGAAGCAAAAAAACAATATAAATAACTAACAATTTTAGCATGTTTGCAAATAAAAAATAAACCCACATAAATCATCAGCATTTTTATTTAATCTCAAAAAGATCTAAAAGGAAATTCCATTCAAAATAGCTCTAGATCAGTGGTTCCCCAACTTTTTTGGCCTATTGCCTCCTTTCCAGAAAAAATATTACTTAGCCCCCTGGAAATTAATTTTTTAAAAATTTTAATAGTAATTAATAGGAAAGATAAATGCACCTGTGGCCATCACCTCCCCCCCTGGATTGCTGCAGCACCCACCGGGGGATGGTGGCTCCCACTTTGGGAATCACTGGTCTAGATAACATAAAATACCAAATATGAACAAAATTACAAAACACTTCACACAAATAAAGACAAACTTAACTTGAAAAATATTCATTGCTCATGGATATACTGAGACAACATAGCGAAAATGATGATTCTACCTAAATTAATTTACCTTTTCAGTGCCATAATGGTCAAACTACATCAAAATTATTTCCTAGAACAAAAAAATACCAGCAAAATTCACATGGAAGAAGAAAAGACCCAAAGTATCAAAGGAATTAAGGGAAAAATATGAAGGAAGAAGGCCTGGCTATATGAGATCTCAAACTATATTATAAAGCAGCAATATCAAAACAATCTGATGCTAGCTAATAAACATAATGGTGGATCAATAGAGTAGAATGCATTTTACACTAGTATAAAGCTAAAATGGATATTTGATCTAGAAATAAAGAATGATACCACAAACAAATTAGGATAACAAAGAAAATTTTACTTGACACACTTATGAATAAGGAAGGAATCTATGATAAAATAAGACAATGAGAACACTATGAAAAATGAAATATATAATTTTTACTATATTAAAGAGTTTTTGTACAGTATAAGGATGATATTAGAAATTAAGTCTTGTTATGTTAGTTTAGAGATAGAAAGAAGAGAAGCTGGCTTGAGAAAGAATTGGAGTTTTAAAAAGATCTGAGACAGAGTATCAGTTTCAAATGTTGACAGTGTGTGTGGGGAGGGGTAAGGGTTTTTCTGTGTTGGTCTCTGGTTGTGGCAGTTACTCTGAGGGGGAGCAGTTACTCTCTCTCGGGGTGCTGGGAGCAGGTGACATCTTTTCTCTCTCTCTCCTCACTGTCTGAGGTAAAAGGAAAGAAGGGAAAAACCTGAACGAGCTAAGTGATTTTCCTTTTCCAACTTGGAAAACACTAGAGACTGTCTATTGCTATTTCATAAATTGTTTTTATATCTGAGAAGACCAAAGAAAGACTTGGTCTTTGGTTTGGACTCTGAGTCTGCTAAGGCTCAGAGTCCTAACTTGATTCTTGCTAAGGCTCAGTCAGCTAGCCTTTGTTATTTTTATTACTTGGAGATGAAGTTGAGAATTACATACTTTGTATGTAGATAATAGTATTAGTTCTATTGTAGAATAGGGAAAATTTGGGTTAGTCTGATCAGAAGGAATCAGTGTAGCTTGTGGAAACAGGAGAAGCAGTTCCTTGCAGAACCAGGAACTTTTATTTGGGCAGTGTTTGAATCCCTTAGAGTTAGAAATCCTTTTATGTCCTTATATATATTCTCAAATATAGTTTATTTTTGTATAACAAGAGTCTCCTTAACATCCTTGCGCCTAGCCCTGAAGAGAAGTTCACTTACGAGCTTTACTTCAATTATATAAACTGAAGATTCTTTGTAAGCACAACAAGCAAAGTATCAAATCAGTTTATAATCAATTTATTTTTACAACAGATAAAACCAGTGCAAACAAAATTAGAAGTGAAACAACAATTTAGGGAGAAAAAAACTATGTGCCTCTGACAAAAGTCTTATTTCTCATAAATATTGAGAACTGAGTAAAATTTATAAGGAAACAAAGAATTAGCTAATTTATAAATGGTCAAAGGATATTAAATAGGCATTTCTCAGAGACAAATTAAAATTATCTATAGTCATATAAAAATGCTCCAAGTTGCTATTGATTAAAGAAATACAAATTTAAACAACTCTGAAATACCACCTCACATCTACCAGATTGGATAACATGACCAAAAAAAGACAATGATAAATGTTGGACGGGATATGGGTAAAAATTGGGACACTAATACCTTGTCTGAAACTATGAACTGATACAAGTATTCTGGAGAGCAATCTGGAACCAGGCTCAAAGGGCCACAAAACTATGTATACTCTTTGATACAGCACTACCACTACTGGGTCTGTATCCCAAAGAGATCAGAGATAAGGGGAAAGGACTTATGTGTACCAAAATATTTTTAACTGCCTTTTTTGTAATGGCAAAGAATTGGAAATTGAGGAGTTGTCCATCTTTTGGGGAATGGATGAACAAGTTATATTATATGATTGTAATGGAATACTATTGCACCATAAGGAACAATGAACAAGATGAGTTCAGGAAAACCTAGAAAGACCTTTATGAACTGATGCAAAGTGAAGTGACGAGAACTAAGAGAACAATGTACACAGTAACAGAAATATTATAAAATTATCAAGTGTGAAGGTCTCAACCATTATAAGCAAAGCAAGTTGCCAAGATAAGCATAAGGGAATTGTGACGAAAATTTTATCTATAGCCAAAGAAGAAACTGTCAAGAGTCTGAGCATAGATAAAAGCTTGCCAATTTCTACTATTTTCACTTTATAAGATTTCTATTATATGTGAGATAGATAATTTTTATAATATAAGCAATATGGAAATGTTTTACATGAAGGTATGGATATAACTTATATCAGACTATTCATCACCTTAGAAGTGAGGGAGGGGAAGGAGTGAGAACATTTGAATTTTTAAATGACAAAAACAGTTCTCAAAAATTGTACATGAAATTGATAAAAAATTTTTAATTGGGAAAACCATAAAAAATCCAAGATGTATTTTTCCTACTTATTTCTTTTTAATATCTACTTCTGCTTTTCTGAGATCATGTTTGCTACACCTTGCTTTTTAACATTAGATAAAGCATAATAGATTCTAATCTAGACCATTATTTTAATTCTATGTGTATCTTGCAGTTTCAAGAGTGTTTTCTGAAAATAACATTATTGGATTCTGGCTTCTAATCCATTTTGCTTATATTTTATGGATAAGTTAATCACATTTATAGTTATAATTACTAATTGTTCATTTCCATCCCACTTTTTTTGTTTAATCTTTCCCTTTTTATTCAATTCCTCCTCATTTATTTTGCTTTTGGCCACTGTCTTCTTTTATCTGCCCTGATTTTTATAATCACTCCTCCTTCTTTCTATTTTTCTCATTCCTTCCCCTGCTTCCTTCTTTGATACAATAGATTTTAATTACCAATTGAGTAGAAATATATGCATGTTTTCCATTTGAATCAATTTAAATTTGAGTGAGGTTCAAATACTGTCCCACAATTTTCCTTACCATCTCTTTTATGTGGGATAATTTCCCCCAATATTCATTTTCCTTTCTTTTTCTCCTAGGGCATCCCTCTTTATAATCTATCATTTTTTACATTATTCCAATATAATTGACTCATTCCTGTACACATTTCTTTGTAGAATCCTTCTAAAACTCCACTAATAATGATAAAATACTAAGAAGTGTGAGGGGTTAAACTTGGTGTGGGTAGGATTTTGAACAAAAACCAGTGCGCAGTTTATTAAACTCAAAATACTTAGCTTATTATTAGGAAATATGGATAGAAAATAGGAAGGAAAAAAGTGAAAGTAATCTTACAATAGCTTGTAACTATACTCTAGATCCCAATTCTAACTGTAGTGATTAAAATTAATATCCACTATTCTAAGTATTATCTTTAAGATTTATTAATAACTAACAGTAAAAAGCAAGAGCAAAAAGCCCACTCATGAGAACAAAAAGAGGAAGAGAGGTGGAGTTTCAGAACTTTTAAAAAATTATGTGAAGGGGGCAGCTGGGTAGCTCAGTGGATTGAGAGCCAGGGCTAGAGACAGGAGGTCCTAGGTTCAAATCCGGCCTCAGACAGTTCCCAGCTGTGTGACCCTGAGCAAGTCACTTGACCCCCATTGCCTACCCTTACCAATCTTCCACCTATAAGTCAATACACAGAAGTTAAGGGTTTAAAATAAAAAAAAATTATGTGAAGATGCAGACTTGGACAAAGGGAATAGCATTCTGGGCAATACAGAAAAGAATTCTGGAGAACATAGTTCAAAGTATGAAATCTCCATTTATATATAGCTAAATTTCTCTAAAAACTCTAAATCTATCTACCTCAGAGGGCAGTATCTTCTGTGAGGCTGAAGCCCTGGCCTACTCTCCTACTCTATCTCTAATAATATAAACATTATCTATCTACCTTATCTACCCAAGTTATTAATAATCAATAAATCTATTAAGGCCTTAGTTCCATTCTCTGTCTACAACCAGAGAGAGTGCTAACAGCACATCTTCTCCCCAGAGCAAATATGTGGGGCAGTGGAGATGTGGTTTGCTCTTAGCTTGCTCTTCACTTGCTGTGATGCTCCCTTCTCCCCTCAGTTCCCCAGTTGATCTCTGCCTACCTTTTGATGTTTTCTTTTCTTGAAGATTGTTTCCTTCTGTCTCTGTTAGTTTTTTCACTCTTGTATTAGTTTTGTGGCAATATTTTATTCTTGGTCAGAGGGGATTTTTGTGGTGAAATGGCAATCTGCAGCCCTAGTTACTTGGTTCCCTGTTGTTTGGTTGTTTTTTGTTTGTTTGTTTGTTTTGAATCACCATGGAGTCATTAGCTTCCAGTTGCTGGATTCTAATTTTTCAGGATTTTCTTATCTTTTTTCCCATTTAACTAATTCTTCTTTTTACAGACTTATTTTTATCAGTGAATTTTTATATCTGTTTTTCCATTTGACCAAATCTGTTTTTAAGATGTTATTTTTCTTCAGTGTTTTTTGTGCCTCTTTTACCTAACTCTATTTTTTGTTTTTTTACTTATGTTTCTTTGCATAATATTTTCTTACTTTTCTTTGATTTTGAAAATCATTTGTATCCAATTGACATGTTTTCCCCATTTTATACTTTGCTTTTATCTATTTTTACTTTATTGTATTCTGAATTTTTTCTCAATCTTCCTTATCAAAATAGAAGATTTTTATGATCAGGTTTTTTTGCTCATTTTTCCTTGATATTCTTAGTTTGGAACTTTATATTAACACTGGTCTCTATTCTATACATAGTGGAGGAAAGTATCAAACTTCAGACTCTTTCATGTTGTTGTTTTCAGTGCTAGTTCTGAGGATTTGGAAGTTTTTGGTGCTACCTGATTTAATTGGAAACTTTCAAAGCTTCTACTGCTTTTGTTACCACCCCTAGTCCCAACACTGTGAAAAAGATATCCCTTTCCCAACTCCTAAGTTGTTTTTGGCTGGAAAAGTACTCTAATTTGACCTTTTGTTGTCTCTACCTCTCTAAAATTTGATTTTGTATTATTTTTAAATTGTTTGGAAGGGAATGTTGTTAGGACTCATCTGAGCATGTTTTGTATTACACCAGTATACTCAGAACACTGTTGAGGAACACATTTTTCAGATATGACTAATAGAAGACTGGTTGTTCTAATTATTTGTGATTAAGATTGGATTTTAAAGAGTGAAAGTGGAGAGGCAGAATAATGATGCAGAAAGAAAGAAGAAAGCTCAGAATATAACCACAGAAAAGAGGAGCAGTATTTATAGTACCATGGAAAAGTTGAAACATACTTTAAAAGACCTTGGAAATGTCACAGTTTCATATGAAATATTTTTTTCCTGTATTTGGAAATATCAGCCAAAGCTTGGTGCTGGAGAAGAGTATAAACATATGTATCTCTCCTGAATCATTTCCTTTCACAAGTAGAGATTATGAGTATGGAATATTTACTGCCACATACAATTGTTAATTTGGTTGGTTTTGTTGTATAACATTTTGTTCCTTATTTATTTATCTTCAATACAAAGAATAGCTTGCTGTGTTGGAGGAAGGTAAAGGATAAATCGGAAAAAGATCATGTAAAATTATGACTAAAACAAGGTCTGAAAAACTATCAATCTATCGAAATCAAATTGTGTTATGAAGTGAAAATTGTATAGCAAACAAATGATTTATTTTGGGTTAAAGTATAATATATTTCACAAATCTACAGATTACATAATGTCTCTGAGCCTTTCAGGACTTTGGAGTTGTATATTTCATCATGATTAAAAAGTTCATGTATATTTTTAAAAATTGGCTTACTTATATCTTGTCAGACGTTGAAATTCCCACTTTTTGCTATGCAGAATTTTGGCATGTCCCCAGGAATGTAGATTCAGAGCTATAAATTACTTGGAACTTAAATGTAATTTATCTCTAATTAAAGGAATTTCACTGAGTTGAACACACTAGAGATTAGTAATCTGGCAAACACACTACTTAATGCCTTTTCCCCTATAGGAATATTAAGAATAGCAAATTTAGATAATTTGACAGTGATCTTGTCCCTTAGTAGTAAATCCAGCTGCTACAGGTATTAGAGACCACAAAGCCAAGAAATTGCATTGTTATTCATAATGGCGCTAACATTGTATGCCCTAGGGTGTCTTTATTTTAGATAGAGACATTTCGGTGTTTATCAATGTGTTATCCATGTACAGATGTACATATGATTTGGAAGAATGAATTTAATCACAAAGCCTACTTATTCAAAGTGCACTGTTAAATTTTTCATTAGTAGCACAGTGAAAATGTAGTACAAATATACCCCCCATAAAAGCAGAGGGTGAATTTTAAAATTATTTGGCAGACAATAGTGATGATTTAGACTGACTGCAATATATGTGTGTATGTGTTTCCCCTCCAACATTTTTCAAATTGATTTGGTGTATGTCCTTCAATTTGTGCTCAACAATTTTCTTTTGGTTATGGCTCTGGGTTTTTGAAAATGGCAAAGATCATCATATTGAAGGGATATTGCATGGAAGATTCGCATTGTTCTTCTCCAGAAGGCAGGGGGAAAAAACAATGATTAGAATTTGAAAATGAGCAAATTTTAGCTTGAGGTAGAAAAAAACCAAACATTTTATATAATGAAAAAAGATATTCAACATTGTTAGAGGACTATCATGAAAGAAGAAATAAACATGTCCTATTTTGCTCCAACAAGCAGAAATAGGAGAATGGATGGGTTTTGACTCAAGGGGCAAAAAGAGTCCTAAGGTAGGGAATAGCTTTCCAGTTTGTAGCACTCTTACACTATCTATCCTGGATTATTCTGGAAGGACCTTATTCTCCCTCATTTTTGGTCTTTGAGCAGAGGCTGTATAATCACTTGTTAAGTGTAATATATTGATAATCTTTTTAAATATGTGTACACCTGAGAATCTCCTATTATCCTTTTCAAATTAGAGGCTCAGTAATTCTATATAATATGATCATAAAGCAGCACAAAATCTGGAAGACTTGTTGTTGACCAAAGAAGGATATAGAAGTGGACCAGGAGTATGATAAAGGGTTTGATCTTTTAGCTTAGATGTTGTGTTTACCCAAATTCATATGCATGGAAAAATTCAAATATTTCTCTAGGTAGAAAAAAAGTGGGATACAGGAACTTATAAGAAAGGGAAAAATATTTGATCCTCATAGAAACTTTATAAGGTAATGCTATTATTATCCCAATTTTATAGTTGAGAGAACTGAGGCAGATAAGTTAAGTGATTGGTACTGGGTCACACAGGTCAAAAGTGTCTGAGGCCAGTTTGGAACCCAGTGCTTTATCTATATCCAATAAGTTCAAGGACAAAGTAAATGCTTGCATGTTCTAATTATTTGTTATCTGCTTCAAAAAGACTTTTTTCTGAATTTAAGGATTCTGGGAGATGACAAATACTTCTTTTTATGTATCTGAAGATTTTTTTTTTGGTCTTAGCTCAAATCCTAGGTTTTTCTAAAAGCACTGAAACTTACAGCTAAACTAAGTAAGGGTTGGCAGAACCTACTTCACCTAGGTAGCACCTCAATAAAGGCTTGGAAAGAGTTATGAGAAGAGCAAAGACATGACATTCAACAGCTAGAAGTAAAAACATGATTTGATGCCCAGGTTGTAGACCCATTAGGGGAACAGTTCAGAGTAGAAAATAAATTCAAAAGGAGAAGCACAGTAACAATGCAGAAATAATGGTGGTTTGACAACTTTGGAGATATAATCTGCCCATATAAGTATGAACCCTCATTGTACAAGGTTGAATATAATGTTTGGGTATCAATCCAAATCCGAGATCACAAGTCTACAATGAAGAGTTTCTAGTCAATATAAATAAATGATATCACTTCTTATGAAAAGTAGCAACAGAGTTTTTCTCCATTAATAGTCCTGGAATACGAAAATACACACATTTCTTTAAAGGGAAGAAAAGATTACTTGAGGATTAAACACAGGGCTGAAAGAAGAAAAATACATGTAACAAATAATTCAGTAAACTTTTATTAAATGCCCCCTGTGCTCCAGGCATTGTACTAAATTCTAGAGATTAAGATATGAAAAATAAAGACAGTATCTACTTTCACAGAGTTTACAGTCTAATGGTAGAAGAAAAGAAGTGAAAGAATACAAAAAATTGGAATAGAGGGGGAAGATTCCTGCTCTAAGGCAAGATAGAAAAATCAAAGAAATCCAAAATTAGAGTAACAACGTGGGGGGAAAAAAGAAATGACTGGGAAGAAGTATCATTTCTTTCTTCCTTAAATGGAAGTTGAGGGGTTCATGGCTTAAACTTCCAATAATGTGTCAGAGGATACTCATATAAGTGAGGTTCAAAGTGATTCAATTTTACAAGATATAAAGATTTCTCAATGATGAAATTTACCAGGGGTACTGTTGAAAAGTCAAGAAATCCAATGTGTAGCCTAAGAAACCAAACTGGAATGATTTACACTTGAATCTACTGCTAGAAACAACATGCAAAGAAGTATAATATGGAAATTCAAGTCTTATCTGATTTTAGCTAAAAGTCCATTATTCAAAAGAAGGAATAAAGTTTTAAGAAGAAAAGAATGGAAAATCAGCCTTCCTCCTTAACCCCTACCTTATTTTTTTCTCCATCACTTTCAAGTCTATAAAAATGTCTCTTGACTTCTGCCCAGAGACTTTCTAGGAGTCAGGGCCAAATCTAATGAAAAAATGATGGAATTTTGTATGGAGAATTAAGTAGAAAAAATGACTTCAATACAAGCCATTAGGAAGAATATCGGGAGATAGAAATCTTGAAGATAATTATGTAAAGAATTTTTTAAAAGTGAACAATTTCTGTTCCACTTCTACTTGTATATAAAGAAAAAAGTCTTTAAATTATTCTTTTATAGAGATCACCCTTTTGTTTAGTGTTTTCTCCTAGGTACAGTAGCTGCTGTACTTATGTTCCAAACAAAATATTAATTTTAGGGATCATTGGGTGAATTTTAAATATTTTTTAAACATTTATTAATATTCACTTTTAACATGGTTACATGATTCATGCTCCTACTTTCCCCTTCACCCCCTACAGTCCCCCCACCCATGGCCGATGCACATTTCCACTGGTTTTAACATGTGTCATTGTCAAAAACTATTTCCAAATTGTTGATAGTTGCATTGGTGTGGTAGTTTTGGGTCTACATCCCCAATCATGTCCACCTCAACCCATGCGTTCAAGCAGTTGTTTTTCTTATATGTTTCCACTCCTGCAGTCCTTCCTCTGAATGTGGGTAGCGTTCTTTACCCTAAATCCCTCAGAGCTGTCTTGTGTCATTGCATTGCTGCTGGTATAGAAGTCCACTGCATTCGAGTTTACCATAGTATATAAGTCTCTGTGTACAGTGTTCTTCTGGCTCTGCTCCTTTCACCCTGCAACAGTTCCTGGAGGTCTTTCCGCTTCATCTGGAATTCCTCTAGTTTATTATTCCTTTGAGCAGAGTATACCCTCCTTTTCCAGTTCTTTGCCACCACAAAAAGCACAGCTATAAATATGTTCGTACAAGTCTGTTTATTTATGATCTCTTTGGGATACAAACCCAACAATGGTATGACTGGATCAAAGGGCAGGCATTTTTTATAGGTCTTTGAGCATAGTTCCAAATTGCCAGCCAGAATGGTTGTATCAGTTCACAACTCCACCAGCAATGCATTAATGTCCCAATTTTGCCACATCCCTTTCAGCATTCATTACTCTCCCCTTCTTTCATTTTAGCCAATCTGCTAGGTGTGAGGTGATACCTCAGAGTTGTTTTGATTTGCATTTCTCTAATTATTAGAGATTTAGAACACTTTCTCATGTACTTATTGATACTTTTGATTTCTTTACCTGAAAATTGCCTATTCATGTCTTTTGCCCATTTATCAATTAGGGAATGGCTTGATTTTTTTATACAATTGATTTAACTCCTTATATATTTGAGTAATTAGACCACTATCAGAGTTTTTCGTTATAAAGATTTTTTCCCAATTTGTTGTTTCCCTTCTGATTTTGACTACATTGTTTTTGTTTGTACAAAAGCTTTTAAGTTTAATATAATCAAAACCATTTAATTTACATTTTGTAATTTTCTCTAACTCTTTCTTGGTTTAAAAATCTTTCCTTTCCCAGAGATCTGACAAGAATACTTTTCTTTGTTCACTTAGCTTATTTATAGTTTCCCTCTTTATATTCAAGTCATTCACCCATTCTGAATTTATCTTGGTGTAGGGTGTGAAGTGTTCATCTAAACCTAATCTCTCCCATATTGTTTTCCAAATTTCCCAACAGTTTTGTCAAATAGTTAACTCATGTCCCAAAAGTTGGGCTCTTTGGGTTTATCATACACTGTCTTGCTGATGTCATTTACCCCAAGTCTATTCCACTGATCCTCCCTTCTATCTCTTAGCCAGTACCATATTGTTTTGATGACTGCTGCTTTATAGTATAGTTTAAATTCTGGTACTGCTAAGCCCCCTTCCTTCACATTTTTTTTCATTATTTCCCTTGATATTCTTGATCTTTTGTTATTCCAAATGAAATTTGTTATAGTTTTTTTCTAATTCAGTAAAGAAGTTTTTTGGTAGTTTGATAGGTATGGTGCTAAATAGGTAAATTAATTTGGGAAGAATGGTCATTTTTGTTATGTTAACTCCTCCTACCCATGAGCAAACAATGGCTTTCCAATTGTTGAGGTCCAGTTTTATTTGTTTGGAAAGTGTTTTGTAGTTGTTTTCATATAATTGCTGTGTTTGTTTTGGTAGATAGATTCCCAAGTATTTTATATTGTCTAGGGTGATTTTAAATGGTGTTTCTCTTTCTACCTCTTGCTGCTCTAATGTGTTGGAAATATATAGAAATGTTGATGATTTATGTGCATTTATTTTGTATCCTGACACTTTGCTAAAGTTGTTGATTATTTCTACCAGCCTCTTAGTTGATTCTCTAGGATTTTTTAAGTATACCATCATATCATCTGCAAAGAGTGATAGCTTAGTCTCCTCATTGCCTATTTTGATACCTTTAATTTTTTTTCTTCTCTAATTGCTACTGCAAGTGTTTCTAGTACTATGTTGAATAATAGAGGTGATAATGGGCATGCTTGTTTTACTCCTGATCTTATTGGGAAGGCTTCTAATTTATCCCCATTGCATATGATCCTTGTTGATGGTTTTAGGTATATACTGTTTATTATTTTTAGGAAAGGTCCTTCTATTCCTATACTTTTCAGTGTTTTCAATAGGAATGGATGCTGTATTTTGTCAAAGGCTTTTTCAGTATCTATTGAGATGATCATGTGATTTTTGTTTCTTAGACTGTTGATATGGTCAATTATGTGGATGGTTTTCCTAATGTTGAACCATCCTTGCATTCCTGGTATAAATCCCACCTGATCATGGTCTTCTTAATTACTTGCTGGAGTCTCTTTGCTAATATTCTATTGAAGATTTTTGCATCTATGTTCATTAGGGTGATTGGTCTGTAGTTTTCTTTCTCTGTTTTTGATCTCCCTGGCATTGGAATCAGTACCATATTTGTGTCATAAAAAGAATTTGGTAGGACTCCTTCTTTTCTTATTATATCAAATAACTAGTATAGTATTAGGATTAGTTGCTCTTTGAATGTCTGATAGTATTCAGTTGTGAATCTATCAGACACTGGTGATTTTTTCTTAGGGAGTTCTTTGATGGCTTGTTCAATTTCTTTTTCTGATATGAGATTATTTAGGTATTCTATTTCTTCTGCTGTTAATCTAGGCAATTTATATTTTTGTAAATATTCATCCATATCTCCTAAATTGTTATATTTGTTGCCATATTATTGGGTGAAATAGTTTTTCATGATTTCCTTAATTTCCCCTTCATTAAAGGTGAGGTCTCCCTTTTCATCTTTGACACTGTCAATTTGGTTTTCTTCTTTCCTTTTTTTTTTATTAGATTGATCAGTGCTTTGTCTATTTTATCTGTTTTTTGAAAATACCAGCTTCTGGTCTGATTTATTAATTCAATAGTTCTTTTACTTTCAATTTTATTAATTTCTCCCTTGATTTTTAGTATTTCTAATTTAGTTTTCATATGCGGATTTTTAATTTGCTTGCTTTCTAATTTTTTTGAGTTGCATGCCCAATTCATTAATCTCTGCCCTCGTTAATTTGTTAATATATGCACTCAAGGATATAAATTTCCCCCTGAGAACTGCCGTGGCTGCATCCCACAGAGTTTGGTAGGATGTCTCATCATTGTCATTCACTTCAATGAAATTGTTGATTGTTTCTATGATTTCTTCTTTGCCTAATTGGTTTTAGAGAATCATGTTATTTAATTTCCAATTAGTTTTTGATGTGTCTGTCCAGGTGCCCTTACTAATTATTATTTTTTTTGCATTATGATCTGAGAAGATTACATTTATTATTTCTGCTCTTTTGCATTTGTTTACAATGTTTCTATGTCCTATTACATGGTCAATCTTTGTGAATGTGCCATGTGCAGCTGAAAAGAAGGTGTATTCCTTTTTTTCCCTATTTATTTTTCTCCACATATCAATTAAATCTAATTTTTCTAGGATTTCTTTCACGTCTCTTGCCTCTTATTTATTTGTTGGTTTGTTTTATCTAGATCTGAAAGAGGAATATTTAGATCTCCCACTATTATGGTTTTCCTATCTATTTCCTTCTTGAGCTCTGCCAGTTTCTCCTTTATGAATTTGGATGCTATGCCACTTGGTGCATACAGACTGATCAGTGTTATTTCCTCTTTGTTTATACTGCCTTTAATCAGGATGTAATGACTTTCCCTGTCGTTTTAAATCATATCTATTTTTACTTTGGCTTTCTCAGAAATCACAATTGCCACTCCTGCCTTCTTTTTCTCATTTGATGCCCAAAAGATTTTGCTCAAGCCCTTAACCTTAAACTTGTGTATGTCCACCTGCCTCATATGTGTTTCTTGTAGACAACATATGGTAGGGTTTTGGTTTCTAATCCACTCTGCTATTTGCTTCCGTTTTATGAGAGAGTTCATCCCATTCACATTCAGAGTTATAATTGTCAGTTGAGCATTTGCTGACATTTTTGTATCCTCCCCTATTCCTACCCCTTCTTCTTAAACTATTTCCTTTTAAACCAGTGGTTTGCTTTAAGCTGGTACCCCTTATCCCCTCCCTTGATTAACTTCCCTTTCTACCCCCTCCCTTTTTATTCCCCTATTTTTATTTTTAAAGGCCTAATCAATTCCCTTCCTCTTCTTCTCCCCTCCCTTTTTTGACCTCCCCACTCCCCTGCTCCCTTTGGTTTATCCCTTCTGACTTTCTCAGTAGGGTTAGATAGAGTTTTATATCCCAATGGAGAATATAGCTACTCTTCCCTCTCAGGGTTGATTACACTGAGAGTAAGGTTTAAATATTACCTCTTAATGCTCTTTTCCTCTCCTTCTTATGATAGTATTTGTCCCCTCCCCTTCCCATACCCTCTTTGTGTGTAATAGAATATCCTATTTTTCTTATTCTCTCAAGTTTCTCTTGGTGTCCCCTGCTTTTCACCCCCTCTTTCCCACCCCCCCCATATCATCTTAGACTATTTAGTATTCCACCCTCTTCTTATGAGTTATTCTTCTGATTACTGTAATAGTGAATACTATAATAGTGAATGGAGTTCACTACAGAGAATTATACATAGCATTTCTCCACATAGGAATACAGATAATTAGGTCTTACTGAGGCCCTTAAAAAGGCAAATTTCAGAATTATGAATTTTCTTTCTTTCCCCTCTGTTTCTTATTTACCTTTTCATGTTTCTCTTGATTTTTGTGGTTGGATATCAGACTTTCCATTTAGTCCTGGTCTTTTCTGTGCAAATATCTGGGATTCTTCAATTTTGTTGAATGCCCATACTTTCCCCTGGAAGTATATAGTCAGTTTTGATGTGTAGTTGATCTGTTGTTGAAGGCACAGTTCTCTTGCCTTTCTGAATCTCATATTCCAAGCCTTGTGGTCTTTTAGTATAGAGGCTTCCAGATCCTGTGTGATCCTGATTGGTACTCCTTGATATTTGAATTGTCTCTTTCTGGTTTCTTGTAAAAATTTTTTCTTTTACTTGAAAGCTCTTGATTTTGGCTATTCCTGGGTGTTGACTTTTCTGTGTCCAGTGTAGAGGGTGATCTGTGGATCCTTTCAATGTCTATATTGCCCTCTTGTTGTAGGACTTCAGTGCAATTTTGCTAAATAATTTCCTTTAGGATGGAGTCCAAATTTCTATTAATTGCTGCTTTTTCAGGGAGACCAATGATTCTCAAATTGTCTCTTCTAGACTGGTTTTCTTGGTCTGTCACTTTCTCATTGAGATATTTCATGTTTACTTCTATTTTATCAGTCTTTTGACTTTGTTTTATTTGTTCTTGCTTTCTGGAGATATCATTAGCTTGTAATTGCTCAATTCTAGCCTTTAGGGACTGGTTTGCAGTTATAATCTTTTGGTTTTCCTTTTCAATCTGGTCATTTCTGGTCTTCAGTTGACTTGCCTCACTTTCCAATTGTGAAATTCTGCCTTTTAAACTGTTTTTTTTTCTTGCCAGATCTCTTCCATCCTTCTCATCATCTCAGATTTGAACTCTTCAATAGCTTGTGAACAGTTTTCATTATTTTGGGAAGGTTTGGATGTGATTACTTGTTTGTTCTCCTCTGCTGTTTGCTATGCTTTCTGGAGTTTCTCTGTGTAAAAGTTGTCCAATGTTACAGATTTCTTTTTGATGATCTTTCTCCTTTGGGGTTCTTTAGAATGGCTTGTCATTGTTAGCCCTGTGCCCTCTCAGATTTTTCCTCACACCCAGAGTCTGTGCTCTCTAGGCACCTGAAGTCTCAGATCTCACTATTCTCAGGGTCATGCCTCCTGGTGGGCCCCTTGTTTGTTCCTCTGTCTGAGGCTCCTGTAATAGTTTCAGGGCGCTGTTTCCACAGACGTGCACCCCTCTGCACTGGGTCCTCACTCAAGGTCCACTCTTGTGCTCAGGATTGAAGTCTGCTCCTACACTCAGAATCCGTGGACTCAAGAGCCTGTGCTTGTGCCTGCGCTCAGGGTCTGAGTTCAAAGTCCGCTCGCGTTCTTTAGCCTCTTGGGGTCTTAAGTATTGCTGCTCTCAGGAACAGGCCCTGGTGACCCCAGGTAGCTGCCGAGGAGTTAATGGGTGCCCCAAGCTTGTTTTAGCTCTTGTGAGCTGGCTTTGGCACTGTAGGTGGTGGGGGTTGCTCAACTTGCGCTTTAGTGAGAGCTATTTCACCCCCTTATCTCATGGAAATGCCCCAATTCCACATACCTTCAGTGTTGTGCCCTGTTGTGGAGTCCCTTTGTTCCTCTGGATTTGTTTTTATGTCTTGTTGAGGAGTCCTATATGTTTTGATTAGGAGTGGTTAAGCAGCTGCTTTTTACTCAGCCACCATCTTAACCAGGAAGTGCATTGGGTGATTTTTTAAAGTAACTTAAACATGAGTTGGGAGCCCTTATCTTCCAAATAACCTCATGAAACCTTGTCATATTAAGTTGGACATCTTGGGCATTATATTTATTTTTTAACCCTTTCCTTCTGCCTTAGAGTATTGGTTCTAAGGCAGAAGAGTGGTAAGGGCTAAGCAAATGGCATGAAGTCATTTGCCCAGTCACACAGATATGAAGTATCTGAAGTCAGATTTGAGCCCAGTCTCTAGGCCTAACTATCAATTCACTGAGCCATCTAGCTAACCTTGTGGACACTATATTTTAATGATTTCTATTTTTCCTACTAACATTTTTCCAGTGATATTTAATTTTCATGAAAATGTGAGTTTTTGATGGACTTTGGGACAGGATCTATACATCATGTTTGGGTTGGCTGCAAAGAAATAACATTTCCTTCACTTAAAATTGTATTCTACCACCCTGTAGAAAAATGTCTTAAGTAGTCTTTTCTTTCTTTTTTCTTTTACTTTCTTCCTGATAGAAAGAAGATTAGACCCTAAGAAGCATGAATGTAGCTGAAATTGCTAGAAACTTAAAATTGGAGAACTCTGGATGTGAAAGGAACTTCAGATATCATTCCAGTCCAACATTGTCATTTTCAAATAAGGAAATCTAGATTTAAAAAGGTGATGTGCCTACCATCATGTAGCTTATTAGTGAGAGTACAAAGTGGAAATTTGAGTTCTGACTTCCATCTCATTGCTATTTCACAAGACTGATTTTTCTTCTCTAGCTTATTTTAATGATAGAATAAAATTTTAGAGAATGTCCCTAAGTTCAGGCAATCAGGATTCCATGTCTATTTCACTTCAACCACATAGTAAGCCTCAGTAATATTTTGTGATAGAATTAGCAACAATTTGACCTTATTTAAGTCAGTATTCAATTTTAAAAAAGCTTCAATTTGTTTCTGGCATTTATCTTGAAAGGAAGGGAATATAAATTCATTCAGTTTATTATAGAAAATGTAAATCATCCTAAAGTCTAAGTCCTTTCTGAGTAGTTGTCAAATTTCATTTTTCTGATCACAAGTATGAAAAATTTGAGAATAATTTTGTGACAAAATGAATCATAATTTTATACATCACTTTAAGGTTTGCAAAGAATGTACAAATATTTTCATCTCATATGATGCTCACAACTACTGTGGGCTAGAATTATCTTTAAGTTACAGAAAAGGGAAAGACATATCAAAGAGCTTAAGTAACTTGTTTAAAATTTCATAGCTATTAACTTTATGAGGCCCACTACACTGAAGTTGAACTCAGATCTTCCCAAGTCTAGGTTCAGTGCTCTATCCATTAGTTCATTTACCTTCTTGTTATCATCATCTATATGTACTTATATATACACAAATTTGTGTTTATACACATATGAGATAGCATCCATCCAAGGATTTTCTTCTTTGAAATTTGAGAAGATAGGCATAGTGGCTGGATGTGTGATTTCAGTAGTACTTAAGCCAGAATCATCTTGGTTTTGTGTAAATAAAATTAGCTCTAGTCCATTCTATAGTCAAAACTCTACCTACCTGAGATGAGGTCATTCCCACTTCCCTTAGTGGGGTGGGGAGACGAGTTACCCACATGTGACAATAAGTAACAAATCAAGAACAAGGGACTGCCCTTTGGGCAGTCCAAAATCAGCGTAGAGACTGTCATTTGTCCATTTGAATTAGAGGTGGACCCACGGGAAGTGACGAAAGACACTATCTCTTTAAGTATGTTGGTTACTTCCTGTGGAAGCAGTTCCCTCCTTGAACTTGGTGCTGATGGATCTCGGAGGAGACCTCAGTCTGCTTCCACTCTGAATGGTCACGTGGGAAAGTTAGGCTGACTTCCTTGACTTACCTAGGCCGCTTCCAAAACTCTGCCTTAAATAGGCACTAACCTATCTGGTTGCTAGGCCTTGTGGCTTGTAGTCTAATTTATTTAGCCTTTTAACCTTCTCTCTCATCCAGGCCTCTGCAGGCCTGGACTAGCCTCTCCCTTTTTTTCTTTATTCCTATACCTTTACCTTCCTGATTGTAAATAAAGTGCCTTCACCGGATGCTGACTTAGGTCTGATTTAATTATGGAATCAACCTGAATTGTTGATTCCTGGTGGCCACACTTTAAATACATATCTATAAAATACCTAAATTTTCCCTCTTACAGTTTTGAGGATGGTATGCTTTCCATTTTGACATTGTTTCTCTGGCTTTTCACAAACTATAGACTAATAAAAACAATTGCCTTCTTAATAATTAAATGAAAGTTTTGAGTTGATATCATTATTATCTTTTTCAATGGGCTCTGATAAAAAAAAAAAGTCAGGACAATTACCTATCTTTAATGCTCTATTGATAATTGCACAGATAATTAAAAATGTTTTCTATGATCTAATAAAAATATTGGGACTTTTGCTTATCTGTATAGACTTGTTAAATTAACATCCCTACAATTCTAGGAGCAGAATGGATAACAGTATTATATAAAATTCATTCTCTTTCCACAATGATTTTAATCTCCTCTGCTAACTCTATTTTGAAAATATTTTTGCCATGTTGCTTGGAAATGATCAGTAATTTGTACCTTACTATCAATCAAAACATAATACTTAAGTTTTGTAGATCAATGTTACATTTGGGTTATAGTGTTGAGCAATAATTGATTTCCAAATATATTACCCAGTTTCAATATAATTTATTGATTGGGATGTCACTATGGCTTGAGTTTCTCTTGCTATCTTCATGTTACAGAGGAAGGAAATGCATATCAAAGAAATTAAGTAACTTGTTAGGAACATATTTCTACTAAGTTATATGCAGTACCCCCATACACTGAGGTTGAACTCAAAGTTTTCCTGACTAGTACTTTATCCGTGGGAACATTTAGCTTCTTGTCATCATCACCATTAACAACATCGTTATTATGAATGTTATCATAATTATTATCATATATATGTATTAAGATCATATTTATAGCACATGATTAATTTTCTATCAGTTTGTGATTCTGTTTGCTTTACTATGTTTTCTCATGACACTAGGTGGTATAGTGGAATAGGTCAAAAAGTCAGAAGATCTGAGTTTAAATCCTGGCATTGATACTTACTTATGAACTTGGGCCAATCTGTCACATAACCTTTCTAAATCTCAATTTCTTCATATCTAATATGATTGGATTAGATAGCCCCTAAAGTTATTTCTAGCTCTGGATCTACGATTTTGTATAATTTCTAAGGAATTGAAATGATATCATATTTGTTGTCCCTGCAGAATAGAGATTTTTTTTAATGTCCTCTATTAGCAGGTCAACTTTAAAGTTTTCTCAATTTGATATCTAGAAAATATGAAATCATTCAACCAATGCATGTCTTCCCTTAATGCCAGGTTTGATCTTGGATTTTAAAAAATTATATTTCTTTTCTACAACCTACAAGAGAGGAAAAGATATAATAATAGAATCCTCCCTCATGTCTTTGTAATGAACTGAAAGGTGGGCTTGCTCCACTTAGCAGAACACTGACCCCACTTGCCTCTCCTTTAGTTTGCTTGAAAAATTCAGACTGAACACAGATATTTGGTCAACCATGCAGGGTATGATGTGAAGTGCTAAAATAAGAGGAAAACAGAGCTCCAGGGGAGCTGATTGAGGAACTTTCATAATGTTTCATGCATCCTGCTATAAGTCTGTTGCCAGGGAAACCAGTTCTATCTTTACAAGTCCTGAAGAGCTGTTGCTGTGGAGTCCAGCAAGTAACAATTAGAATGTAACATAGGCAAACTGGCTTCACATCAAAGCATATATATTAAGACATTTCACATTAATGGATTTGTAGAATGAATACATCATGCAAAGATATGGCGAAGTACAAAGTAAATCTAATGTTTCCCATCAGTCCAAAAATTCCCTGTTTCATGGCTGTGCTATGAAAGAATCAAATAAATTTCCTGAAATAAGACTTTACATAAGAAGATTAAAAAGTTTAGGATTTGCCATGAGCTCTCAGATTATCATTCTGATAATTCCTAAGTCTGAGAACTGTTGCAAAAAGTAGGATGAAAAAAATTGGGGGGAGGGAGAGGGTTAGAGAAGTGTAATTTCTTTAGAATACAGATAGACTTTGGACTAGTTAAAAGTTGAGATGAGATGGACTGGAAAAGGGAAAGTCTGAGATATAGAGATTGTTGCAACAATCTCAGTGAGAGGTGAATTGAACCTGAGCTCTGGAAATAGTTGCATGAAAGGAATGAAAGAGTCAAGTGGAAGAGATTTTATGAAGATTGAAATGGCAATATTTAGCCCATGATTGGCTATACGGAGCATGGAAATGTAAAGAATGAAGGGGAACCCACATGTTATAAACTTAGGACTGAAGAATTATGGTGCCTATGACAGAACTATGGAAGTTTGGAAGAGAGTAAGGTTTTGGAGGAAAGGTAATGACTTGAGTTTTGGACATATCAAATTTAAGATGTGTCTGTGACATCTGGTCTTAACTGTTCAGTAGGCAATTTTTAATTGTTGATGTATGACAGAATCACAGGGAAGAAAATACCAAACCTTTTAGCCTCCAACAAAAAGGTAATAATTAAACCCATGGGAACTTATCAGGTTAGCAAATGAGTGTGTGTAGATGATGGAGTAGGAGGCATGAGACAGTGTTTTGAGAATCATCCTATTAGGAAGAAAACAAATTGGCTAATCTGACTTTTATTTTGAATGAACAAAACACACAAGTCAGGGGTTTATAGATGTAACCAATCTGTTCTGGGACCCTGGATCTTAGGTTTTGTAGATTTTATAAGCACAGGAAATTGTTTAATATTGTTAAAACAGTCTTCTGAATAGGGGTTCTGAACTGTGTGAAGTAAAATACCTCCATCCTGCAAGCACTCCAACAATGAGACATGGGACATTGGTGTCACAGAATAATGCCATATCTAATGGCCTAATGCTGGCATCTCCTGGCATCCCCTGGACGTGACCATGGAGGTGGAGCAAATTGGGGTTTAAAAACTAGGGTGAGAAGGTAAGTGGGTCTCTTGGCTTCCATGCCTCCCATGGGGCTGTTGTTTTTTCTCTTGGAGCTACTTCCTCAGCATAGCCTCAGACAGCTAAAAGAAGTATCAGTTCTAAAAAGGCTGAAATCTCTCTCCCTCCAACATTCCTTCTCTCTCTCTCTCTCTCTCTCAATAAATTTGTGTAAATCTCATATATCATCTCCAGACCATTTTTATTTGTAATAGAACTGAGATTCTGAACAGAGATGATCAACAAGGCATCTCCCTTTCTCCCCTTTCTTGGGTGACTTGGGCTAGAAGTCCAATTTCCTTATCTCACAATCTCCATAGCATGTGGGAAGATAAGAAGTATATAGGCACTTCCAGAACTGCTGAGGCTTTTAATACTATTCCTATTACAATATATCTTATGTTAACCACCATACTATGTCTATTTCTATATCCTTTTATGATTTATGTCATATACACAGTTATTCAGATAACTGGATCTAGTTCTTACTATAAATTACAGTTACAACTTACCATTTTAAAAGGTAAAGATCACTCAAGTTATGATTATTGATATTGAAAGCAATAAATGACAATTTCTTTTTCAGTCCATAGTTGGAGTAGATGATAAGTTAGCAAAAGGAGATTGAGAAGGTACACAAGCAGGAGAAGAACTACAGAAGAATAGTGTCATAAAATTTAAGAGAAGGAAGAGTCTCCAGAAGAAATTAGTCAACCATGTCAAATGAAGCAGCTAGGTTTACTGAGATGAGGACTGAAAGAATTTGCTAGTAAATTTAGAGGGAATTTCAATCATGTGATGATGTAAGCAGTCAGAATGGGAAGTGTTGAGAATGAAGGAAGAGAGACACAGGGAAATCTGGGTTGTGTGAAACAAAATCTCAAGAAAAAATGTTTTTTTAAATGTAGAGGAGAGGAAAAAAGTGAGTGGATATGCATATATTTTTTCATTTATCTGAGAAAGGAAGGAAAGAATAGTTTGAGGCGATAATAGAATTCCATGAAATTTCTGCATTTTTGTTTATGTTTTATTTGTGTTAAGGTAGGAAAAATCTACATACTACTTAGATGCTCTGCATATGCATTCATAAGACTAGTTTGAGCATTCATTTTCTTCCTCCTAACAAATTTTAATTTATACCAGTTTTCTGGGCAGGCAAAAGAGTCTCCCATTCCTTTTAGCAAGGTTTGCCTAACATTAGATAACCTCACCTAATTCTTGGGGGTGTTTGGATCCCACTGGAGATCTAAATTTTCATTTTGTGAAAATCACTTATTTGATACATTAAGAACTGTCTTTCTCAGAGAGTAGAATACATGCATCAGATCAATTAGAATCACCCCAACATGTATTAAAATCTCTAAAAATCATTTTAAGTTGAATAATCATAGCAGCAGGGTCCTCATTAAAGTGTCTCCTTTCCATGTACTGAAGTTAGTGGGGCTAAAAGCTAAAGTGTGCCTTAGCTTTACCATTTTGTCCCTTTGGTCAGTCCACATTCTTAGAGGAGACACTCTCTTAGTTGAATCATTATTCACTACAGATTCCAAAGTCTAGGTTGAAGCAGAAGAGCAGGATGGATGAAATGAGAGCATTATGGCAGGCATTAGATTAGGGGTAGGTAGAAGTGTTGGGACAGTGGAAGGCACAGAGAGAGAGAAAAGGATGGGAGAATTGTCTGGGAAAGGAGTGGAGAGGAGAAGGGTATAGGGAAGATCAGGGATGGGAAGGGCTGGGACGAGAGAAGGAATGGGGGAGGTAAAACAAGGGAAGCAGAAGGGAGAGGGCCTGGGACAGGGAGAGTAGTGGAAAGAGAGGGGGAAAGGTTAGGAAAGGAGTAGAAAGGGAGAAAACAGTGAATAGAGAAATTGGAATGGGGAAGGGACCATGGGAGGGGAAGGAAATGAAAAGATGAAGGAAATCTAGGGAATGACTATGCTAGTTGGTTGAATATTTATGAAGTGATCAATTAATGTCATATATGTGTGTATATACATATGCATATATATATGCTGCAATTCATTGGTATTCTTATCCCCTATAGTGAATCTTAAACCTTTCAGTGCTTTAAAGTCAAAAGAACCATATCAGTGTCTAAAGGAGTCCTCAACTGAAGTAAAAATAATTCTAAACAATTTATTACCAGATTTAATTGCATATTTTCTAATAATGCATGGCCTTTCTATGAACTGTCCTTGATTCCAAGAGAGGAACACCTTTTTTTGAACATTTTTCTTGTGGAACAGGCTTATTGTGTACTAGTTCCAGTGTCCTTTGAAAAAATCCTGTTTTTTCCTTTTGACGGGAGAGCGACAGCTTAGAACCAAAATGCAGCAAAAATAAATTATATATAATGTTTTTTTTATTTTGTTTTTATGACATTGTTAATAGATTATAAATTCAATAACCTTGATGCCAACTTAATAAAAATTATTATTAAATTTCATATATAGAGAGATAAAAGCATCTACTTATGGGAAATCAGTTTCTCCATCTTATTGTAAATAATTTCATATATTCTAATGATATATCTTTATCTAATTAATGAAAATGATGTTATGATATTGCTAATTAATGAGAAAATATTCAAATGTAATTCTACATTAACCTAGAATTTAGAATAATGAAATGAAATACTAGGTCTCAGTATAGCACAAAAATGCATTTGTTTTTTGTTGTCATTTCACAATGTCAAATCAGAGGGATCTTGTAGTTCATAGAAACTATCAGAAATTTTTCAGATAAACTTCCAAGCATAAAATGAAACTTTTTTTTTCATTTTGATATTTTTATTTATTGAAAGTGACAGGAATAAATTGATGGTGATGACAATGATGTTAATGACGATTATTCATAAGAACAGTAGGTTAGTACTCATCAAAGACACTGAAGAGTACACAAGATATCTCAGTCTCAGAAGAAAGTCCTAAAAGGAGCTGAGAGAAAGCAACTTCTCAGAGAAATAAAGATTTACTAAACACGAAGATGATACAACTATTTTGTTTTCCACTAGTTTATTTATATGTAGAAGCCCCAGCTCTGCTCTCCCCATCTTCTGTTTAGATTGGGGGGCCAGGACCTCAGAGGACAATGACTATTTCTTCCCACAAGAATCTAGAGGCAACATAATATTTGATTTTTTAATGAATAGAATTAATTTACAAGTATCTCAGTCCTTCCCTCCCCTCTCTGAATCATATACATCACTATCCAGGAGACATATGTATATATAAATTATGTTTTTCATGTCTAGATGTTTTAGTGCATTTTCTGGAAGTTACATTTCCAGGTTATTCTTCCAAGTATGAAATATGTAACTGTGTATAATGTTCTCTTGGTGCTATTCATTTCACTTTCTTCCTTCTCAATTTTTTTTAACTAGCCTGTTCATTATTTCTCATGGCACAGAAGTTTTTCATTACAATCATATACTACAATTTGTTTATCCATTAGCCAATTGATGGACATCTTCCCAATTTCAAGTTCTCTGCCACCACACAAACAAAAACATATTTTAGAATATACACATTCATTTCTTTTTCCCCTGATCTCCTTGGGAAACAGACCTAGCAATACGATTGAGTATACACAATTTTATAACTCTCTGAATATAATTCCAAATTTCTCTACAGCTCCTACATTCTCTATATCTCTACATCAATACAATACAGTGTACTGATATTCCCAAATTCCCAAATTTCCCAAATCCCCTCCAACATTTATCATTTTACTCTTTTGTCACTTTAGCCAATCTGATGGATATGAGATAATGTCTCAGAATTGTTCTGGTTTACATTTCTCTCATAAGTAGTGATTTAGAATATTCTTATATACATTTATATGGCTTTGATTTCTTCATCTGAAAATTATTTGTTCATATCTTTTCCCCATTTATCAATTGGGTAATGGCTTTTATTCTTATAAATTTGACAAATTCTCTATATATTTTAGATATTCTCATATCTATCTGAGAGGCTATCTAAAATCCTCTTCGCCCTGATTTTTTGCTTTCCTTCTACTTGTGGCAATATTAGTTTTATTTATATAAAACTTTTTTTTATTAAATGTATTCTAGATTATCTATTTAAAATTTCACAATGCTCTCCATCTCATATTGTCTCATAAATTCCTCTCCTAGCCATTGATCTGATATATAATATGTTGATTTTATTATTTTTGAAATATGTGTATCATAATGCATAAAAATAAAGTTAGAGTAGTACATGACATAATTCATACACAAGAAAATAAGTACATATTGTGGATATACGTTCCATTTAAAAAATATAACAAGGATCATGATAAAAATATTTTAGAATCTACAGATTTACATCATCTTCCAATTTTCTCAACATAGGAATGACATGAATTATATGAGATAATAGTGGAAAGGTAAGAAAAATGATAGATTACGAGGTGCTTAGACAACACTCAGCAATGAATCTTGTATTTAAGGAAAAGATGCCTCTAATCTCTGAGATGTGGAAGGGTTACCTGTATTTGGAATTAAACATGAAGGGGGTAGGGTTTCATAAAGCCACAGAGGTAGTGTAGTATTCAATCTCAGATCCAGTGAATACAAGGTCAGTTCTAAAAATTTCAGTACACTTTCCACCACTTCACACTTTGAATCCACATCAGATGCTCTTTCCAATAATATCACGAATAGTGTAAAAGTTTTCATCATCTAAGAGATTTCTGCCAACCTCATGTTAAACAATGGCCCAATTCAAGTTTAGCCAAGAATAGTAGCAAATTTCCCTGTTGGGAATAAGATTGTACAACAATATAGTTGTAGTTCTATAGTTTATTTCTACAGTCTTTCTTCAGGACACTTCTTGTGCATTCATAGGTTTTATTCACTTAAAATATAAGATTGTGCTAATTTTATGTCACCATGAATATAAGATCATTTTTAATTTTTCCAGGGTTCCATATTTTTGTTTGTTCTTAAATGAAAACTATGGCTTCTCAACTGAAATATCATTGTAAATACTGAGAGAAAGAACAGAGAAGAGAGAACTAGGGAAACTAGGAAAGTATGCTACATTACAAATTCACTTGACAACTTTTTTTTGGCTGCATATCATTTCTAAGGTTAACTTGTAGGAAAATACAGGAAAAATGGGTTTTTAGTTACTTAGGAAGAGGTGAGAAAGTCACTTAAGGAAAGTGAGAAAGCAATAAAAGTCTAACTGCTTTGTTAAGGAAAGATGTATTGGACCAACTCAAAGCTCAATTGAGTTAAAGTCAAGATTCTTTTCAGAGCTGGCTGTGCCTGATATATAATATTTCCTTTGTCTATTCTTCATTTGAAAAATATTTAAGTGAAACAATTCTCATATTTTTTCTTCCTTGGTTATTATGATAAAAAAACTTTTCATTTGGCTGTTTTTTTATGAATTGAAGATAAAGGTTTTTAGAACTTTGCTTAGAAAACTCAGAGCAATTGCAAGCAAATTGGGAAAATATGCTCCTAGATCCTGAACTTTAGGGATAGCAATTTTGGGGAAGTAGAGCTGAGGAGAGTTAAGGATGAAGTGGATTAGGAACCAAGGTAGTCCTGTTGATCAAAGCTAAAGAAGATGATTCTAACTTTAATCAGTGAGGATTAATTGTGTTTGGCACATTGTGAGGCACTAGGTATATAATGGTTAAAGTATAGCATTCTCTGTTTTTGGGTGCTTGTGAGTGAAAGTTTTCTTTTGAGTTTAAGGTCCTTGAGTGTAGGTTCACATTTGTTTTTGTCTTCATATTTCTATTGCCTAGCAGAGTATCTCTCACATAGAATACAAAAAACATATATTTAAAAACATAAGATAGTAGTAGAAAGTCGGAAAGATCTCATGTAGAAAGTTGCGCTTGAGTTGGGTCTGAAAGGAAACCAGTGATTCCAAAAGGCAGTGGTAAAGAGGGTGTGTAATCCAATTATTGGAGATAACCAATGTAAAGGAATAAATGAAAGGAAATGGAATGAAAGTTGTCAGTAACAGGAAGAAGACCAATTAAGTTACATTTTAGTGTACATGGAAGAAGGTAATAGGTAAAAAAAGTAGGAAAGGTAGGTTTGGGTCAGGTCATGAAGACTTCTAATTGCGAATCAGAGGAGTTTATATTTGATCTTGAATCTCAGATGGAACCAGTGTAGGTGGAGTGACATGATAATCAGAATCATTATTTAGAGAAATGACTTTAGAGTCGATGAGATAGATTTGAGAGAGATTAAATTAAAGGAGACCAATTGGGCAAGTAGGTCAGGAAATGTATGGTGAAGGACCATAGTGTGAGTGGAGAGGAGAGGATCCATAGGAAAGACTCTATGAAGGTAGAAATGACATTATTTGGCAATAGATTGGACATGTAGTGTGAGTGAGAGTGAGGATTTAAGAATGAAACTGTCTTCAAATTTCAGTGACTCAAAATCTCTTGACTAAAGCAAAGCATTGTGAATGAAAACTCTTGACTAAGACTGAGCGTGTATAGAGAAACTGAGTTGTTTAACTTATTTCTTTCCTTCTATTTGCTCGTTATTTCATATTTTTGTCTCTATTAATTGCTTTAATTTATTATTGTTTTTATTGTTGACAATTTCGCATAATTTATTTTATTTCATATCTTCTATTGTGAATGTCTTCTCAATCTTCATCTTGTGATTTGATTTTACTAATTTTTATTATATCTAAGAGTTCATTGGCATTATCTGAATTTTTATAGAAATCATTTATTTTGTTGAAATTTTCTCTTTCCTTTTTTTAAATATTAAAACGCCAATTTTCTATTTTGAAAATTGCCTGCTGTGCTTTTTCTTTACAAATTTAAAATGATGAAACATAATGCCCTTGGTTCCTAACTTTTCTTTTCAGCCTCTCAGCCTCTGCATTTGTATGTAATTAAGGAGTCATATCATGTTTTCAGAGCTAAAAAAAGAAACAAAGAAAAATATATCACTTCTGATAAAATTCAGTGAAGCATCAAATTAGCATAATATATTATTTAACATGAATACCATATGAATACATAGGAAGTTTTATATGTTGTTATTCAGTCATTTCAGACCTCTGTGACTCTTGGTAATCCCATTTGGGATTTGTTTGGCAAAGATACAGGAGTAGTTTGCCATTTCCTTCTCTAGCTCATTTTAGAAATAAGGAAACTGAGAACAGGTTTAAGTGACTTGCCCAGAGTCATACAGCTAGTAAATGTCTGAGGCCAGATTTGAATGTAGGAAGATGAGTCTTTCTGACTGTCCACCTAGGTTCCCAAAAGTGTTTTAAGAAAGCCTATCAAAATGCTGTACTACTGTCATATTGTATAGCCTTTTATCAACTAATGTTCATTGTTGTTCTTGGCTAAAGACATTAAGGTTTCTCATCTGTTATTTTGCACTTATAAATTTCAAATTTCTTTTGTAAATTGCTATAACTTCAGTCTATTATATCTTGGAATATTTTGTCATTACTATCATTCTCTTTGTTATAATCATTTATTGCTTCTATAATTAATTCTTCATTCTATTCATGTTTTAGGTTTTTGTTACTTAATCTTTATATATGAATGTTTTTCTTAATTTCCTTGTTTAATATAATTTTGTTTCAGTGTGGCTTTTGACTGAAATTATATTTGTGTGTGTTATGCATTTTATTAACTACTATATGGCAAATATCATGTAATGGGGCTAGAGCCAACCAAGATTGTGGAGTAAAGTAAGCATTTGTGGTCTCTTCTAACATAATCATTTAAACAACTTTGAAAATGTATTTTTTATTCCACATTTTATAAAAACAAATAAAACAAGAATTTTGATATACAAAAGAAAAGAAGATTGAACACAAATAAAGTGCAAATCTCTTAGATATTTAGCTTACTTTTCTTCATATCTACATAATAAATTTAATCCACAAGTTTCCCAACACCTCCCTACCATCCCTGTATCACAGAAGGTATGGCTCAGGAGACAGAGATGTATATACAAATTGTCTCTCATGTTTCCAAATTTCAATTCACTTTCTGGAGGTAACATTCACAATTTATTTTTTGAGTATTAATTCTATAACAGCGTTTAATGTTCTCTTGGTTATATTCATCCCACTGTTCATTATCCAGTGTAATTCTTTCCAAGGTTTTTTTTTTAATTTGTTTGCTCATCTCTTCTTTCAGCACATCATAATCATATACCATGATCTGTTTAGCTGTTCTTTAATTGAAGGTCATCTCCACCATTACCAATTTTTTCTTTGCCACCAAAAAGAGACACTAAAAATATTTTTGGTGCATATGAATTCTTTTCTTTTTTCCCTGATATGTTTGGGAAAGACACAGCAAAGGTATACACACTTTTATAACTCTGTGTATAATTCCAAATTGCTCTCGAAAATGGTTTATTAATCGACTACCACCTTCCTTGAAATAATTATTACACTCTTCTTTCAGACATGACTGCAGCATGGTAAACTTTATTCTAACCTATCACTTTAATGTTTTATAAGCCTTTGTACCTTGAGATTTCCTCTTCAAAATAATTTTATAAGTTTTATTGATATGTCTTTATTTCATAGTTTAAAATTTTATAGTTTGTTCCCATCTCATAAGTACTTAATTGTATGAAAATTAAGCAAGCAATACGAACAATACTGCCACTTTCTCTGAAAGTACATGTAATACTCCAAAATTCTCATTTTTAGAAATAATGGATTTATTTTTTTCCCCTCTCACTCTCAGCCCAAATAGGAAAGAAAGAGACATGAAAAACCAATTCCTTATAACAAATAGTTACAAATAGCCCCTTTCAGCACATAGAAAAATATGTCCCATTTTGCATCTTCAATCAATTACCTATTTGTCAAGAAAATTGAGAATGTGGAGAATATCTTTCATCTTTGAATAATTATGGAGAGTCCCTGATCATCACTCTCATAGATTTCTATGTCTCTTTTCTTTGTTATTTACAAATTGTTTTCTTGGTTTGTTCTTTTCATTTTATAGGAGTATTGTTAGGAGAATATTAAAGTGCTCTCTCTATTATAACTTTCTGTTTCTTATTATAATTGACTTACTTTTTTTCCTTTAGAAGCTACTTAGTTCACATGTGACTAATTTTAAAATAAGCTCACTAGCTATGTTATGTTTCAGTGAAAGATAGTTATCTAATTTTTCTTTTTTATCTGTTTTTGTTGTTGCCTTGCCTGAAATCATAATTGCTTCCTATGTTTTTCTTTTTTGCGTACAATTGAGACATAATAGATTTTGCTCTTACTCCTTATTTTAACTCGATTAGGTTTATATTTAATTATGTTTGTAATATATTAAGTTTCTTTTTCTAACATATTTTACAAATTTGTTCCATTTTATGGGTTAGTTTAAACCACATTAATCAAGGTTGCTTCCTTGCTTCTATCAAATTATCTTCCCTTAAAAAAATCACATCAACATACTCTTTCAATTTTGCATTATAAAAATGTTTTAGTCTATTTATCTATATCTTTGAATCTCCATATTATTTCTTACTCATTCCTCATTCCATAATGCGCATTCATTTATTAAAAACTTCCATCTTCATATTTGCAACAGTATTAGGAAATATAAAATATTTTAGGGAGTGTTCTCACAATAAGTAAATTTTAAAATACTGAATAGAAGGATCACTGTCCTATAAAAGCTATAATATAGTGATTTCCAATAAGACACATTGCTTTTAACATGGAAATTACTTGAAATCAGGGAAATGGACTTATTCAACACATAAAATAAAAACCTTAAAATAATGCCGGAATAAGTTTCTCTTCTGAGAAGCTAGGGCAAAGAGGAAAACAGATTTCATAGTACAACATCTGGATTCAGAAAGTCTGGTGTGTTCAATCATTTTCAATCCTATCTGACTTTATCATCTCATTTAAATTATTTCTTTTTTGGCAAATATATTGGTGTAGTTTGTCATTTTCTTCTCAGATCATTTTATAGATGAGGAAACTGAAGCCAATAGGCTCAAGTGATTTTCTCAGAGTCACAAATCTACCTAATGTCTGAGGCAAGATTTGAAATTAAGAAGATGAATTTTCCTGACTCCAAGTTCAACCCTCTTTTCAGTGAGTCACCTTTGGTCAGGATGACATAAGTTCAAGTAAAGCATCAGATATTATCTTTGTGACACTGGGAAACTTGCATGACCTCTACATCCCTCATTTCCCTCAATTTTAAAATGGGAATAATAATAGAATCTTCCTCTCAGAGTTTTTGTGGATAACAACGATATGTGCATAAATAATTTGCAAATCTTAAAGCACAAATACTATCATCATCCTCATTATCATTTTTATTGATGCTAGTATCAGGCCACCTTTGGTAGACATATCTTCTTCACTTTCCTCTTAGTAAAAACTCTATCTGGTTTAACTGTCCTATAATTTAAATTTATGATATTATACAGAATCAATATTATCTAAGTTTAAAGACATTTTATATTTGTCTTCTTATATTTCACAGACTTAAAAATTTAGATCTTAAAGACTCTAAAATCAAGTCTTGTCTTCATTCTTTTCTTTTAAAAATAAGAATCAAAGATAGAGTAAATTGGCTGTGGTTACATGTCTCCATAGATCCATATAATTGAAGAATTATTTTTGTAAAAGAGTTTAGAATTGAGAACATTGAAAGCTCATCTATAATTTTCCTGACAAATGGTGAACTAGAGACTTTGAATACTTTTTTTTCTACCCTTTATAGATGCTACTCTAATATTCATATTCCAAGTGACTATGATATAACTAATAAATAACATTTATTCATACAACTGAGATGAACTTTAAAAGCTTATTTAATCTTTCATTTTATAGATTGATAATAATAACTAACATTTATATAGGACTTAGTATTTGCCAGAGACTATGATACATGCTTTACAATTATTACCTCATTTGATCTTTATAATTGCCCTGAGAAATGGGTGCTATTATCATCCTTATTTATAGATGAGGAGACTAGGAAAACTTTCTTAACTTGTCTAGGTAGCATAGCTAATAAGTATCTGAGGCTGGATTTTAACTAAGATCTTCTTGATTCTAGACCCAAAGCTTTATCTGTGGTCCCACTTGGGTGCCCTAAGATGAAGAAGCCAACTCTAAGAGAGGTGGTCCCTTATTCAACACAATACCAGTAGTTAGTGATAGTGTCAGAAGTACAGCATATCTCCTAACTTATATTTATGAACACTTTCTACCTCACCAAAGACACTAGTCTTATCATATTCTAGATACATAGTCAGAAAAAAAGGAAGTCTTGAAGGGTAGCTTGGCATAATTGATTAGCCTGTTAAAGACATTGAGGCTGCTGCTCTCATGATTAGCCTCCAGGACAAATAACGACTCACCTCTGCTATGCATCCATATTTTGAGACTTTTAAGGATTTCAAATGGCACATAAAGTAGATATTACTGATGGATAATTTCAAGCTGGTCCATCCTATATGATCTCCAGTGCCATCCACTAGCAGTGAAGGACAGAGTGTTGGAGGTGATGTAGGGACCTTATTGGTCTTAGTGTCTTCAAACAGCAATAACTAAAGTCCCTTAAATCTTCCTTTGCATTTTGGAGAGTGGCTCAGGAAGAAAGCTTTACAATAGTATAGTACATAGTACAAAGCCCTCCTACCACCATCTGACACAGAGGAAGGTACTATTGAGAGTGAAAAATTTTTATTTTAAGAATGTTATTTCTTCTACATTAATTATGCTATTGTAGATTCTATGTTACAAAAACGAATATTGTCTTAAATCAATATTTAAATTAAGATATTAGCACAAAGTATCACAGAATTCTAGGAAGTTAGTAGAGAGAAAACTGTTTTGCATGTTACCAATTTTATTTTTTTTTTTTGCTGCATTCATAAGGGTTATTTCCTGGTTACAATTTTTGGAAAAGTGCATATTATCAGAATTTATGTTTGGTTATTAAGAATTACATGCAAAAAAGTATACTTTCAACAACCTCTAACAAAATATTATAGTTATTCTTGGTTTTGGTAACCTGACCATTTCCCAGAGATTCAAAAAAATCAACATTCATTTGAAAAAAAATTACAACATTTTCTAAGAATGTTAATGAATGACTGTACTTTTATTAAAGAACAGATTATTTAATCCCATACCTCATACATGAATAAAATGCAAAACACAAATAATTATAGCTAACTTTTAACAGAATTGTTATAGCTTGTAACTGATTGCAACTAAGTGGTTGAATAATATATAATTAGAATATAAAAGAGTGTAAGAGTAACAATAAAGAATTTTATACTTTGCTTCAGCTTGGCCCTCTTTAAACTTTTTTTCCTGATAACTCTCTTCTCTTATATAGAAGCTCCTCTGAACACTAATCTTACACTGTCATTGTGGATACTGCAACTGCTTCTCCTATTTGGCCTAAGACCTTCAACTCCTTTGAATTGACAAGTTCTCTATCAGTTCTGGACATATCTTCCAAATGATGTATAAGATTAATAAAGAACAAATAGAAAAAATGCAGGAATATCATGGCTCCATAGAGATCAAGTCAGAGACATGATATTGAATTTTCCTTCTCCTTGCTATTATGGAAGTGAAAACATTTCTCATGTTTCATACTGCCATAGGAAGAGTTGTTATTGTTTTTAGTTTTAAAATAGTTAAATTATGTTCTGTCATAGTTACAACCAAAAGATTCTCCATAATATACATGCCTAAGAAAAAGAGAATAAAATACAGTTAGTCATTCTATTTCTTAAAAATAAGTCTTTGAAAAAAGCAAATTTGAGCTTGTCAGTATGGTTATGGTTTTGAAATTTAAAAACTGAAAGCTAAAAGAAGAGAAATAAAAACAAATACATGAGGTTGTGTTTATATTTTCTGAAAGATTTTTTAAGCCTCCATGAGCATTAGGCAGTCCAGCAGTCTTAATGTTCACATGGTGAGAAGCACTTCTCACCATGTACAAACTGTGAAAATAACACTTTTCATTAAAATGGGCCTATCTGAGCCAAATGTTCAGTCATGCAATCAAACTTGAGAGAGAGAGAGAGAGAGAGAGAGAGAGAGAGAGAGAGAGACAGAGACAGAGACAGAGAGAGAGGGAAGCTAGGAAGTTTCAGTACTTTGGCAGAGCAGTTTTCTTTGGTTATTTGGAGTCAGCTAGCTTCAGAGATACTAAATGCTTTCTTTTTTCAATAACATTTAATTCTCTAAAGTTCATCAATTGATATTATTGAAGAAGATCGTCTTGACTATTTTAAAGTAGATTATTCAATTTTCCAATTATCTTTCCTTCTTTTTCTAGTTGACTGATGCCCTGAAGGCTTCACAGATCAAGAGAGGAGAGGAATGGTGTGAAGGACTAAATTCGGCCCTTTTCCCAAACATCTTTCCTCACTGGTTATAGAAACTTGCTCCTTGACCCATGAAATTGAAAAGTCAGGTAGAAAGGTGTTAGGAATAGAAAATTCAGGTAGCATTTGATTGGCCATAACGCCTTATATATAGGATATAAAGGTCAGGATCTTATATCTAGGTTTCTTCAGGCTTCCCTTTGTAACAGTTATGAGACATTAAACTACTGTTTATTTGTATATGATGCTAATAAGATTTAGACATTGACAAGACACTGACAGAAATACTTTTTTTTTAAATTCCACTTCTGTCCTTAACTTTACAAGTAAAATAGAATAGAGTATTTGAAATTTTAGGTAAATACAAATGGCTAATAATTAAGTTATGTTCTTTAGTAGTTTGTACTTACCTATAGAATTGCTTTATTTCCAAACTTCAATTCATATGAGTGTAAGGAAAAAGGTATAAGGGTTAGGAAAAAAGTAAAAGATTGTCTTTAAGAGGAAAGGAGGAGAATTTAGTTACAATCCCTGGGAGAAGATTCTGGAAGGAGAAGTATTGGAAAGGAGGATCTTGGGAGTTAATTGAGATTAACCTTCACTCCTGATCTGGCTTCTCTATGAGCTAAAAGGGAGGACATTTCATTTATCACTTGGGAACAGAATAGGTTTGTGGAAAGATTAGAAAGATCCTGGGTTTGGAGAACTACCTTGGAGGAGATCTGCTTTTCCCTGAAGTGCTGAGACCAATCTGACTGAGACAACTTGGTTAAGGAAAACCCAAGTGATTTTCATCTGGGACTTCAGGTTTACCTAGGAAGCCAACCCCAGGCTTTGGTAAAGGACTCAGTCCATCCTTGAGTATCCTTAGCCTTTTAGAGATAATCTATAATATTTAGGTTAAGTAAGGCAGTCAGATAGCTTTGGGTTCTAGATAGATTAGGGAGTTGGTAAGCAGGGATTGAGAAGATCTAAAGAGCATTCCCCATGAGGGGATCATATAAGGTTGGGTGGAAATTAGTTTGTAGAGACAGGGACCCTGTTCAGTTTATTTACCATTTCCCTACTCCTTAATAAACTTTGTTTTATATCATCTCAAGGGATTGTGCTTTACTGGCCCTAGGGAAATTCCTAGTTGGCTTTTTTCCCATTACTAATCCATCTAAATCCTTCCCAATCAATCGATCTTCTGTTAGAGGTAGATTTCTTTTTCATGAGGAATCCCAGTTTATATTCCCTTGATTTGTATTCTGAAAATCTTTGTTTACTGGTAAACTAGTACAGAGGATCACAAATCCACTCACTGCCACCTCTGCTTAGAAATGAATTATTCTAAAAAGAAATAATAATTTGTAGAATTCCCTCATTCAATTCTGAGATCAACCACAATATCCCCAGTGATATGCTGATATACATTTAACAAATGACTCTTAGGAGAAAAAAATGCACATAGGAGACACCTAGAAATTTAAGCTCATTTCATTTTTCTGTCACATTCTTAAGTCAAGATAAACAAAAACATCAAACTAAAACAAGCTTTGATTAGTCACATTTACTGTCTCCTAAGGTGTAAATATTTTCACTGTGAATTTAAAATTACTTAACAGATGCTTAGAGCTAGCTCCAGTTATCCTTGCCTCAAGCCTTGTAAAGACACACCTGTGATACCTGTGATAGACAAGCCCCTGATAGGTGGACAGTAGAGCATAAGGAAGAAGTTGTGGGACTAGGGTAATTACATTCACTTTGAACCATGCTCAGAGGCCATTGAATTGCATTGGGGAAAGGCCAACTTGGACATAGGAGTACATAAATAAAGGAGAAAAAGGGAAAGTAGAAGACCCTATAGAATTTCAGACAAGTTCTATATGCCACTAACTGACTGGGACCACAGGCAAGAGAAAGGTTTTAGGCAAAGATAAACCTACAGCATTTCTAAAATCCTAGAAGAGTCTAAAAGCAAGAAAAGAAATAGCCCAGATAAAACCTAAGTCAGGGTTCAAGAGAAATATATGTATATAATATAGTCAGACTTCTTATCTTAGATAAGTTTTAATTATTTTATCTATTCATATCCTCTGACAATTTATTAATTGGGAAATGACCTGTATTCTTATAAACTTAACCCATTTCTCTAGGTATTTAAGAAATGAGAACTTTATTAGAGGTATATGTTAAAAATTGTAATCATTATGATTACTGTGTATTATTCTCTATCCTATTTTCTCCTATTTAGATTCTGATCACCACATTCCCCAATTTGCCCTCTTTTCTATCAGTTCCATACTTTTGCCTTCTTCCCTTCACCTTCTGCTTTACTGTAGGGTAAGATGGATTTTTACACCAATTTGAATGTGTAGGTTCTTCCTTCATTGAGGCAATTATGATGAGAGTGCATGAATTTAATATAAATTGTACACCTTTATTCCACCTGAAAATTCTTTTAAAAAATTGGTATCAGAGGGAACAGGGTGTTTGGAACTGTTGCCACCTGCTTTTCTCCTTTCCTGTCCCACATAGTCCCCTCCCTAATGCCCCCATTTCTCCACAATGGCTAGGTCCCTGGAGCAGCCCACATACATGGGTCCCACATACATGGGTGGGCAGAGTGAAATGAAGAGAGAAGGCCCAGTAACGGCAAGCTAAAAGAGCATGGTGCAGGGGTGGTGGTGGCAGTGACTGGAGGCAGCTGGAGCCCAGGTTTCAGGGTATTACCTTCAAAATAAAAAAGCGCAAGTGTGTGGAGGAGGAGTACAACCTCCTCAGTGAGTACTGGGACAATCTACACAGGCTCAAGAAGTTTATAGTCAAGGATTAGCAACCATCTGGAAGTGAGGAGGAAGAGGAAGATGATGCAAATAAACACCATATTAGAAATTCTAAATCTAATGGTGAAATCAATAAAATTGAACATAAGAAAACCATTGAATAAATAAGTCTAAAAATTAATTTCTATCAAAAAATTAACAAACTGACAATCAAATCACTTTTAATCTGATAAAAAATCAAAATAATATCAATAATATTAAATATGAAAAGGATTAATATGTAACCAATTAAGATGAAACTTAAAAAACATAATGAGTTATTAAAATAGTTTTCACTTATTCTTCTATATTTTGAATGAATCATCTTGTGCTCTATTCTTTTTCATGCCTCCTTTACCATGTTGTTTTTTTTCAGAAATCATTTTCTTCAGAGAATTTTTGTATCTCTTTTTCTATATGGCTGATTCCAGTTTTTAAGAAGCTCTTCTATTCTGGGGGTGGGGGTTGTATATATTTTTTCCATTTGTCCAATTCTGCTTTTTAAGAAACTATCTTCAGTGGAAATTTTTTGCATCTCTTTTACCAATTGACCTATTCTATTTTTTTTAGAAATTAACTTCTTCAGTGTTTTTCATGCCTCCTTTACCATGATGTTGACTCTTTTTCATGATTTTCCTTTATCACTTTCATTTCTTTCCCCATTCTTCTGTAATTTGATTTTTAAATCTTTTTTTATTTTTGAAATTCATTTTGGATTTGAGACCAATTCATATTTTTCTTCAAAATCTTGAGTGCAATAGTATTGACTCTGTCATCTTCTGAGTTTGTGTTTTGGTCGCCCCTGTCACCAAAATAACTTTCCCTGTTGAAGTTTTAAGTTTTGTTGTTGTTCAATCATTTTCCAGCCTTTTTCTTTTCTTTCAACAACAACAACAAAAAATTGTTAATACTGGATGCTGTAACTGTGGTGAAGGAAGTATTTACCAAGTTTTAGGTTTTTTGTGCGGCTGCCTTCAGAGCTAGCTATCAGCTTTCAGTTCTTCCAATGTGGTATGATATAAGGAGAGATGTGTTTAATCTTCTCCTGGCCTATGATCTCATCTGTGATTAATAACAGGCACTCTTTTTTCTACCTTGAAACGGTGACCAGGATCTCCTGCTCCCATATGCCTACAAGCGCTGGTGTATGCTAGTGCTCATCCTCACCCTGAGACCAGGACTGTGATTGTGTGTGCATATGAATAATATGGCAAGTGTCTTGCACCCAGAGCTATTGAAGGTGAGCCTTTAAATTCCTTTTGAGCAATTGTCTAACACCACTCACTTTCTGTAGCTTTTAGCTCTGGAAGCTTTTTATGTGGTCCCAAGGCCTATTGTTGTAGTGGTGGGGCTTTCCTTGGTATGCAGCTTTATGTTCCACTTCTACCTCATTCCAATATATCTTTCATGCTGGCCTTTTGAGTTGTGGGTGAAAAATTATTTCACCCTGACTTTTTGAGGGTTATCCTGCTCCCGAATTTATTTTGAGGTGTTATAGAAGAGTTTGGGGAAGGACAATTTCATAGAGTTCAGATGGGTCTGTCTACCTTCTCCACCACTCCACTCTTGAGTGCAGATCAAAGCATACTTTTTTTCTCTTTCATTCTTTTTCTTTCTTTTTTCTCAAGATTTTATTTGTATAATTGACATCATATTGCTTGCCTTTCAATGACTTGGGGAGGCTCTGAGAGGAAGACAATTTTTAATTCAATATATTTTTTAAATTGATGTTAAAAATAAACCATGTGGGATAATCAATATTTCACATTAGCATCTTTGACTATAAATGCCTACATAAATAAAATAAATCCCAGACATATTCTATTGTTACTATTGAGCTCCTAAAGGTATTGAGTGGGCCATAACATCAATTATATATCAGACAGTTAATAATTCTATTTAGAAAAAGTATAGAGTACATGAAAAGTAAAAATGTAGTAAAAATATTGGAAAAGAAAGTTACAGTCATGGAGGGACTCAAATATTAGCCTGTGGAATTCAAAATTAATTAGACAAAGAAATGACAGCCAATGGAGAATTTTCAGTAGAAAAATATCTTTCTACTGTTTATGTTAGCAAATATTTTTGCCAGCTATGTGAAAAGCAGACTGTGAAGGATAAAGATTGCAGGTGCAGAGATCAATTATGAAATCACTACTACTTTGCTTTTATTTTTCTTTGCATATCTTGTCTCTAAATATGTTGCAAACTCCTTGGTAGTATTTCCCATCTGATAAGACATTCCTAAGATCTTAGTAACTAATTATATATAGAATAAGCAAATATTACATATGTATACTTATATGTAATATATAACATTTTATGTACTGCATATTTTTATGTTTTTGGTTTTTTTGTGTTTGTTTGTTTTTTTAGCCTGGGACTCCATTCTAGGAGCATAGGGCCACAACCAGTAGGCAATGGGTCGCTCAGGGTCACCCAGCTGGGAAGTGTCTGAGTCCGGATTTGAACCTAGGACCTTTCGTCTCTAGGCCTGGCTCTCTATCCACTGAGCTAGCCCAGCTACCCCTACTTTAGGTTGCAGTTTCTTTAGCAGATGTAGTTTTTACAGGGTGGGGTTGCTAGCCCCACGCCCAACCCTCCTCCTTTTTCATCCAGGCTAGGGACCGTCCTTAGCCCAGGAGTGGTAAGGGTGGGCGATAGGGGTCAAGTGACTTGCCCAAGGTCACACAGCTGGAAGTGTCCAAGGCCGGACTTGAACCTAGGACCTCCAGTAATATATGTTAATTATATTTCTATCATTTATATTTAATGCATGTCTCCCTATCTAGTTATTTTTATAGTTTGGGTGACTCTGCAGCATACTGGTTGTAATTCTCAATCTAATTCAGAGGAAACTCAGAGCATGAAAGTTCCCATAAACAGTTCTTTTTTCTCTAATTGGTTGAAAGGCACAGTACTTACACAGTAAGTAAAAAACACATAAAAAGCTACTACATTCACAGATGTTAAAAGTAAGGCAAAATGATGTTCTCTGGTGTCTTTAGAGTTCTTTACCAGTCTTCGAGCTTAATTGTATATGCTCCTTGTCCAAATGGCAGTCTTCTGTGTCCAAGATCAATCCCCTTCAGGGCAAAGTAACTTCAGATTTCCCAGATCTGCTCCATAACAATATAGGGATTTATGTGAACCCTCACCAGTTCTATGAGTATCCAGGTCTATATTGTGTTTTTGACAAGTAAAATGTTAAGTGGGTGCTATTTTTTAAATGAGAGAAATGATGATAATAAATTCAATTTTGGAATGCAATAATTAGAGAAGATTGGCTTATTGTAAAGATGAAAAATTTTGAATAGAAAAATTTAAAACTGAAAAAAATGGTTTAATTATTACCAAACCAGGGCATATTATCTCAGTGGAAATTTTACTATGTGGGTGTTGCAGAAGATCTCTGCCAACTCCACTCTTCTCTAATTAATGTTCAGCACTATTTATTTTAATACAGAATCCTGCAGATGGTTTTTTAATTCAATCAGAATTTCAACTCTGGAACATTTAAGGGAAATATATATTTCTCATCATTTTTTCACCCTATAGAATATAAAATACCTCTTGTACCTTTCATTTAAGCAAGATGATTGATTATTCCTTAGTTGAAAGAAATAGTATAGGAAACAAAAAGGAAATATATTTGAGGACTGTTAAAGTCTTCATAGGAATTTCAAATGTCAATTGCATATTTCTCTACAATCAAATGCAACATTTTAAGGGGAAAAGAAATGTGGAAGAAAACCAAAACAAGAGAGTAAAAGTAAAAAGTAAGTTATAATAAGTAAACAAGGTAGGTGATAATCTCAATAAACTGTGCCACAGACCAGTCTAAATCGGGAGGAACATTTTAAATCTTTTCCATATGTCTTAGGCTGCAAATGCTTGAGGTGTTATTTTTTTAATCTCTAATATCAAGTAGAATGTGATGTAATGTGTTTCTTTCTATTCAATATTTGGAAAATAATTTCAGAATGGATTGAAAAATCAAATCTGATCCATAAAAGGGTTTTCAGGATTGTTATATAAGGAATCAAAATTATGTCATTAGGGATAAATTACATAAGAAATCAGAAAAGCTCAATTTTCTTATGCACATTAGCAAAGTTCAAAACACGATAGCAGAATAAATCAAAATTCAAAATATACTAAAAGAAGCAAAAATATTTTTTTTCATCTTGCCCAAGACTGCATATGTATTGTAAAGGGGCCCTTCCAGGAAAGTCAACATGAGCACAACAAAATAAGTTGGAAACATGCTAACACCTGACCTCAGATGTTCCAAAAACACTTGAAGCCTACAAAAATCTGTTTCTGAGGAGCTAGAAGATCAGAATTCTCAGAGAATGTTTAAGTCTAGGGATCTCCTCAATTTTCTGAGTAGAATTTCCTCTGGCAGGTCATTGAGATTATATTTAGATTTGAGGTCCTCCAGAATGCCCTGAAAATTGCAATGCCATGGGGACCAAAAAATGACAGGACTTATTGAAGACATACTAAGGGAAGTGGAAACTATGAAATTGGATTTAGAATGAAAAGACCTTAATACCCCCATTTGATGATGGGATAGTTAGCAGATCTTGATCTCACATAAAGAATTAAATGAAGAACTGAGGATGGAGACATGAGTAAACAAAGAAGAGCCAACACATTTTTAAGAAATATTATTTATCAGGAGATGCCTAAGAATTAAATCCAGAATAACTATTTAACTTACCAAATGCAAGGAGCATACGATAAAAAAAATACTTTGATCACATGGACTATAAAATTCTAAATTTATCAAATAGATTTATTAGATATTTGCTATGTGCCAGGCCATGGGCTAAGTACTGAATCTATAAATACAAATAAATAGTCTTTATGGAAATGAGTTTAGACTATAATTAGAAAGATAGCAAGTGCATATAGTTATACTACTATTTAATGTTAATAATTCAAATATATAAAAATACATATATTCATGTTATATGTATTTACATATGTATTACATACATAAGATAATACCACATTTAGAAAGCATGGTGTGGATAAAAGACAAGCAAGAAACAGTGAAAAGAAAAGATTAGGTAGTTCACGGGTAAACTTGGAGAGAGTACTCATAAAAATAAAAAGCAGAGAAGAAGGAATAACCAGGGTTAGGGGGTAATCAACAAATATGAATTCAACAGATAAGTAAAAAATAATAGGATAGTGAAAAGACCATCAGATTTGGAGTGTTAGAAATTATATCTAAGGTGGAAGAGCAGTTTCAGTTGAATCAAAACAGTTCATCAAAGGGTTAAGGACTAAGAGGAAAGAAGTGGATGTGGTTTATATAAATACATGTTGCAAGGATTTAGGCTAATGAAAGAGAAAAAGTGTAGAGTAATATTTTTATAGTATGATAGGATCTAGAAAAATGTTTTCTTAAAGGAAGAGAGATACATTTAAAGTCAATAAGAGAAAAAACCAATGATAAAGAGAGGGGAAAAATTAAAAAATTGATAGATTATTGGGGATGCAGTTTTCTGGAAAAAAAACTGAGCTGATCAAATGCATATGTAGAGGATTTATACTTGGTAAGAATAAAAGCCAAGTATTTTTTTTAGGTTGGAAGAAAGGAGAAGAGATTGAAACATCATGTCAAGTGATTTTGAAAGAGAAGTAAAGAGAGAAATCATATTAAATGTTAACAAATTTTCAGTAAAGAGGTAAGGTCCTTGACTCACAATAGTGAGCTTCACTAGGAAAGAAAATATTTGGAATAACTTTCTCTTGAGAGCAATCTAGGGAAATAACTAATGATTAAAAGGACTAACATTTTTCTAAGAGGACCTAGTTGAGGCTGGATAACATAAATTTTTAGTGTACCCAATTAGCAAAAATGTGAAATTTTCTCTAATCTTGTTCAGCACTTTGTGAATTAGGGGTAGAGGAGTGATGATGGGAAAAAACCAGAGCTGAGTTTTGGCAAAAAAAAAAAAAAGTTAAGAAAGCAAAGAATTCAATAGCGAGAGCAAAACGTAGAATTGAAATGGTATTGAAGCTTCTTATGGAGAAAGTACGGGTAATTGTCTCAGAAAATCAAGAAAGTAATGTGGAAGTAGAAGAATTCGAGGTCTCAATTAGGGTAAAAAACAAGTGTAGGAAAAGAAGAGAATAGGAAACGGTAGAATCAATTGAGATGATATGGTCTTTTTTAATAGAGTAAAAGCATTTTGTACATGTGGTAAAAAAAATTCTCAAGGCATAAATCAAAGACAAAAAAGGATAACTCCCACATCAGTCACCCATCTCCGCAAAAAGTTTATAAGGAATATCCATCTAGTCAAAAATAGCACTCTCCCCCTGCCCTTAAAATTTCATCTTTATTTTTCCCAAGAATATCTCTGCATTGCATGTTTGTCATGGTATGTCCTCAGAAGGCTCTATAAATGATTAGACAACTGGATAAAACCAGGTATCAGTTAAAACACCATATGGAAAGAGATTCTGGGAGAAGCTATTCAATCTGGAGCTTATATATTTCTCAGTCTCCTTGGAAATCACAATGACCTCTAAAGTTTCTTCAGCCTCTACCGCCAAATCTCTAGTGGTCTTCTAAAGGAGTTCTTTGGCCACTGAAGCCACCATGACCACTACTGCCATGACTTCCACTAAGTCCTTCAAAGTGACTGAGTCCAGAGTTTCTCTAAATCTATTAAATCTCCCCATCTTCTATGGCATCTTTCACAGGTTTAGCACCTTCTTCTGAGTTGAAGTTGATTAAAACTCTTATTAAAAAGTTACATTTATTATTTCTTCTTTTTTGCATTTGTTTGCCATGTTTCTATGCCCTAGTACATGGTCTATCTTTGTGAATGTTCCATGTGCTGCTGAAGAGAAGGTGTATTCTTTTTTGTCCCTATTTACTTTTCTCCATACATCAACTCGAATTTTTCTAAGATTTCATTCATCTCTCTTATCTCTTTCTTATTTATTTTTTGGTTTGACTTATCCAGATCTGATAGGGGAAGGTTGAGGACACCTAATAATATAGTTATGCTATCTACTTCATCCATGAGCTCCACTAGCTTCTCCTTTAGAAATTTGGATGCTATACCTTTTGGTGCATACATGTTGAGTACTAATATTTCTTCATTGTTTATACTGCCTTCATTAGGATGTAATTACCTTATTTATCTCTTTTAACCAGATCTCTTTTTACTTTGGCTCTGTCAGAAATCATGATTGCAACTCCTGCCTTCTTTCTTCTCAATCGAAGTCCAATAGATTTTGCTCCATCCTTTCATTTTTATTTTATGTATGTCTGCCTGTCTCATGCGTGTTTCTTGTAGACAACATATGGTAGGATTTTGGTTCCTAATCCACTCTGCTATTTGCTTCTGTTTTGTGGGTGAGTTCATCCCATTCACATTCAGAGTTATAATTATCAACTGTGTGTTCCTAGACATTTTGATTCTCTCTCCTTTTCCTGCCCTTTCTTGTATCACTATTTCCTTCTATACCAGTATTTTTTTAATTCAGTTCCCCTAAACTCCCCCTTATTGTACTTCCCTTTCTCCCCTCTCCCTTCTTGTTCCCCTCTTATTCTTCTTTACGGTCTTTTTAAGTTACCCTCCCACCCTCTCTGTTCCTAGTGTTGCTTCCCTCTCTACCAGTCCTTTTGTTACGCTTCTACTTCTCAATAGATTGCGAATAAATTCTCTGCCTCAATGGATCTTATTGTTCTTCCCTCTTTAAGTTGATTTCAATGCACTTAAGTATTAAATATTTCCTCTCTCCAACCTTTTTACCCTTCCAGTGTATTAGTTTTCTCCCCTATTCCCCTCACATGCTTATTTATGGAATATAAATTTACTCCATTTTGTTTGTTTTCCCAGTTTTCTTAATATTACTTTCTTTATTCCCTCTAGTTTTGTGTGTGTGTGTGTGTGTGTGTGTGTGTGTGTGTGTGTCTTGACATTTCATCCTATACAGTTTATTATTATTCCCTCTATGTAAACTTCTTCATTACCCTGTTGATAATAACAATTTTTAATATTTGCCAATATCTTCTTTCCTTTTAAGGATACAAATCAATTGAACTTATTGTGCCCTTAAAGAAAAGATTCTCCACCCCACCCCCCCGCTCTCTTAATTACCTCATGGTGATTCTCTTGAGTTTTGTGTTTGGGCAGCATACTCTCTGTTTAAGTCTGGGTTTTACTTTATGAATGCTTGGAAGTCCTCAATTCTATTGAATGACCTTTCTTATTTGTAGATCCAGTTCTCTTGCTTTCTGTAATATTATGTTCCATGCCTTCTTGTCCTTCAATGTAGATGCAGCCAGATTCTGTCTTATCCTAACTGTGGATCCCTGGTATCTGAATGACTTCTTTTAGCAGCTTGTAATATTTTTTCCTTGGTCTGGTAGTTTTTTAATTTAGCTATAATATTCCTGGAAGTTGTCAGTAGTGAATTAAATGTAGGAGGTGATCTGTGGATTCTTTCAATTTTCACTTTTCCCTCTTGTTTGAGAATGTCAGGGCTGTTTTCTTGGATAATTTCTTGTAGGATGATATCTAAACTTTTTCTTTTGTCATGATGTTCTGGTAAACCAATAATTCTTAGATTGTCTCTTCTAGCTCTGTTCTCCAGATCTTTGGTCAGATCAATGAGGTGTTTCATATTCTCCTCAAATTTTTCATTTTTTTTTTAAATTTTGTTTTATATATTCTTGCTGCCTTGTGAAGTTGTTTGCTTCTAGTAGTTCAGTTCTATTTTTTAAAAACTGAATTTCATCCCTAGCTTTTGGGTTATCCTTCTCCTTCTGATCTGATTTTCTTTGCAGAACATCTTTTGCCATCTTTGCTTCATTTTCAAGCTTGTCAATTCTGGCTTTTAAGACTTTATTTTTTTGTGTTAGTTTATGTATTTCCTTTTTCAAATTGTCTTCAGCCTCTCTTGATTGCTTTTTGAGTTCGTGAAGTTCTTGAGTTAATTGAATTTTAAATCTTCCAAAGCCTGTATCCATTCGCTTGAACTTCTTCCTCTTTTTCTATTTATTTCATTTTTTGCTCTTTTTACTTCCTTGAAAGAAGCTGTCAATTATCATTTCTTTTCTCTTTTTCTGTTGTTTACTCATATTTTTTTTCTTTTCTGTTCTGCTAGTTTAAGCAGATGGATTTAATGATCTTTGATTAAAGATCTTCCCTCAGCTGGCAATGGAGATTTGTAGTTACTTTCTCTGCAGTCTATGGGGAGGGGTGTTGGAGTTTTCCTGCCCTCTGAAGACTTCTTGTCTGTCCAATTGATGGGATTAAGCCTGTATTGATTGGATTAGTCTATATTGCTTAATATGTCCTGAGGCTAAAACATTGAGAGGGGAAAAATTTTGGGGGACAAGATGGAGTGTTTTCTCTGAGCTCTCCAGCAGTATGGTCCCCCTGCTCTGTCTTGCTGTTTGACCTGTTTTTCTTTCCTCTTGAAGCCCTTTGTTCTCTATCTAGGTGTGATAAAGCCAGGTGGTCTGAGCATTGCCTCCATCTAAGCCACCATCTCCCAAACATTTTTGTTGTGATTCTCTGGCTTTCTCCTCCAGTCACCACCCTAGTGTCAGTTTTCAAATCTGAGAGTCTGGTGCCAGCTAGGCCTTCTCTCCAGGCTGGTGCACACACCCACCAGGATATTTCAGGGGCCACTGGAGTCTCCACACAGCACATGGGGGAGTAATCCTGGAATTCCCCTTCTATACCCTTAGCCCCAACAGTTCGAGAATTCAAGCCTTTTTCTTGGTGTATCTCTTTAGCTGTCTAGCAGTAGGATGCCCCTGCTCTATCTTGTTGTTAGATTTTGTCTTCTTCTTGAAGCACATCGTTTTCTGTCTTGGTGTGGAAGGGTGAGGAGATTTTAAGATTTGCTCCATCTAAGCCACCATCTTCGCAGAATCCCTGTTCTTTGTTTTAAAAACATCAAATTAACCACTGTTTACCAAGATTATTGTGTTTTCTCTTAAAACTAGCTTCTACTTATTGACTTTTTACTTTAATTTTGATTAATCTGTCCTTTGATTTCCAGAATTTTTAATTTGGTATTTAATTAAACATTTAAAAATTGTATTTTAGTTTCTTTTATTAGCATTCCCAATTCATTGATCAGTTATTTCTTTAATTTCTTGACTTTATATATTTAGATATATCTTTTACCTTGAGATGTAGCTTAGACTACAACCCATAATTTTTGTTTTTTTATTGACATCATCCACTTGGATATATTATCATTTCTCTGATGTGTTTTTTTAACTTGCTCATTCTTTAGAATTAGATTATTAAGCATCTCATGAATTTTAATCCTTGTCCCCAGAACTATATTGAATAGTTTTTATTTCATTATCTTTTATAAAGGATTAATTAAATATTTCTGTTTTCTGCATTTCATCGTGATATTTTTATGTCATGATACTTTTTTGTGTGTGTATGTGCTATGTACTACTGAGAGAAAGGTATAATCCTATCCATTTACATTCATTTTTCTCCCAAGGTCATTCAAATCTAGCTTTTCTAAAATTTTCTTCATCTCATCACCTTTCTCCTTATTTATTTTATGCTTTTATTTCCTTAGTTTTCAACAGGGAAATTTCAGATTTCCCACTAGTATAGTTTTAGTATTTCCTCTTATATTTAATTTATCTTTTCCCCGATGAATTTGGGTGGTGATTTGTTGATTATATATTTAGTATTAATATTGCTTGCATTGCTGTGGCATATTTTAGCAAAATATAATTTACCTAATAGCTCTTTTAATTAGTTCTATTTTTGATTTTGCTTCATCTAAAATCATAATTTTTTTCTTTGTTTATTTAGGTAGATAATGACCAGGCTCTTATTTTTATACCATATATTTGTTTCAGTTTCAAATTTATTTTTGTTAACAACATATTGCTGAGTTATGTTATTAATTCATTCTACTAATGATTTCCATTTTATAGGTAATTTCAGCCCTTTCATATTCATAGTTATGTTTACTATCTGTATTTCCAAACATTGTATTTTTCCTTTCTCTCTTTCTACACAATCCCATTTCAAAATTCTGTTTTGTTAAGCATTAATTAATATTTGTTTTTAACATGGTTACATGATTCTTGCTCCTACTTTCCCCTTCACCCTCCCCCCCCCCCCGGCAATCCCTCCTCCACCCATGGCCAATGCACATTTCCACTGGTTTTAACATGTGTCATTGATCAAGACCTATTTCGAAATTGTTAGTCGCATTGCTGTGGTAGTTTCGAGTCTATATCCCCTATCATGTCCATCTCAACCCATGCGTTCAAGCAGTTGTTTTTCTTATCTGTTTCTTCTCCTGCAGTCCTTCCTCTGAATGTGGGTAGCGTTCCTTTCCATAAATCCCTCAGAGCTGTCCTCTGTCATTGCATTGCTGCTGGTACAGAAGTCCATAACATTTGATTTTACCATAGTATATCAGTCTCTGTGTACAGTGTTCTTCTGGCTCTGCTCCTTTCGCTATACATCAGTTCCTGGAGGTCTTTCCAGTTCACATGGAATTCCTCTAGTTTATTATTCCTTTGAGCACAATAGTATTCCATCACCAGAATATACCACAATTTGTTCAGCCATTCCCCAATTGAAGGACATACCCTCTTCTTCCAGTTCTTTGCCACCACAAAAAGCACAGCTATAAATATTTTCGTACAAATCTGTTTATTGATGATCTCTTTGGGGTACAAACCCAACAATGGTATGGCTGGTTCAAAGGGCAGGCATTCTTTTATAGCCCTTTCAACATAGCTCCAAATTGCCAGCCAGAATGGTTGGATCAGTTCACAGCTCCACCAGAAATGCATTAATGTCCTGATTTTGCCACATCCCTTTCAGCATTCATTACTCTCCCCTGCTATCATTTTAGCCAATCTGCTAGGTGTGAGGTAATACCTCAGAGTTGTTTTGATTTGTGTTTTTCTAATTATTGGAGATTTAGAACACTTTCCCATCTGCTTATTGATACTTTTGATTTCTTTACCTGAAAATTGCCTATTCATGTCTCTTACCCATTTATCAATAGGGGAATGGCTTGATTTTTTATACAATTGATTTAACTACTTGTATATTTGAGTAATTAGACCCCTGTCAGAGATTTTTGTTATCAGGATTTTTTCCAAATTTTTTGTTTCCCTTCTGATTATAACTACATTGTTTTTGTTTGTACAAAAGCTTTTAAGTTTAATATAATAAAAACCATTTAATTTACATTTTATAATTTTCTCTAACTCTTTCTTGGTTTTAAAATCTTTCCTTTCCCAGAAATCTGACAAATATACTATTCTATGTTCACTTAGCTTATTTATAGTTCCCCTCTTTATATTCAGGTCATTCACCCACTCTGGATTTATCTTGGTGTAGGGGGTGAGATGTTGATCTAAACTTAATCTCTCCCATATTGTTTTCTAAATTTCCCAGCAGTTTTTGTCAAATAGTGGATTCTTGTCCCAAAATTTGGGCTCTTTGGGTTTATCATACACTGTCTTGCTGATATCATTTACCCCAAGTCTATTCCACTGATCCTCCCTTCTATCTCTTAGCCAGTACCATATTGTTTTGATGACTGCTGCTTTATAGTATAGTTTAAATTCTGGTACTGCTAAGCCCCCTTCCTTCACATTTTTTTTCATTATTTCCCTTGATATTCTTGATCTTTTGTTATTCCAAATGAAATTTGTTATAGTTTTTCCTAATTCAGTAAAGAAGATTTTTGGTAGTTTGCTAGGTATGATGCTAAATAGGTAAATTAATTTAGGTAGAATGCTCATTTTTATTATGTTAGCTTGTCCTATCCATGAGCAATCAATGGCTATCCAATTGTTTAGATCCAGTTTTATTTGTTTGGAAAGTGTTTTGTAGTTGTTTTCGTATAATTGTTGTGTTTATTTTAGTAGATAGATTCCCAAGTATTTTATATTGTCTAGGGTGACTTTAAATGGTGTTTCTCTTTCTTCCTTTTGCTGCTCTAATGTGTTGGAAATATATAGAAATGCTGATGATTTATGTGCATTTATTTTGTATCCTGCAACTTTGCTAAAGTTGTTGATTATTTCTACAAGCTTCTTAGTTGATTCTCTAGGATTTTTTAAGTAGACCATCATATCATCTGCAAAGAGTGATAGCTTAGTCTCTTTATTGCATATTTTGATACCTTCGATTTCTTTTTCTTCTTTAATTGTTACTGCTAGTGTTTCTAGTACTATTTTGAATAATAGAGGTGTTAATGGGTATCCTTGTTTCACTCCTGATCTTATTGGGAAGGCTTCTAATTTATCCCCATTGCCTATGATGCTTGTTGATGGTTTTAGGTATATACTGTTTATTATTTTTAGGAAAGATCCTTCTATTCCTATACTTTTCAGTGTTTTCAATAGGAATGGATGCTGTATTTTGTCAAAGGCTTTCTCAGCATCTATTGAGATAATCATGTGATTTTTGTTTGTTAGACTGTTGATATGGTCAATTATGTGGATGTTTTTCCTCATGTTGAACCATCCTTGCATTCCTGGTATAAATCCCACCCGATCATGGTGGATGATCTTCTTAATTACTTGCTGGAGTCTCTTTGCTAATATTCTATTTAAGATTTTTGCATCTATGTTCATTAGGGAGATTGGTCTGTAGATTGGTCTTTCTCTGTTTTTGATCTCCCTGGCATTGGAATCAGTACCATATTTGTGTCATAAAAAGAATTTGGTAGGACTCCTTCTTTGCTTATCATATCAAATAATTTGTATAGTATTGGGATTAGTTGCTCTTTGAATGTCTGATAGAATTCACTTGTGAATCCATCAGGCCCTGGTGATTTTTTCTTAGGGAGTTCTTTGATAGCTTGTTGAATTTCTTTTTCTGATATGGGATTATATTGGTATTCTATTTCTTCTGCTGTTAATCTAGGCAATTTGTATTTTTGTAAATATTCATCCATATCTCCTAGATTGCTATATTTATTGCCATATAATTGGGCAAAATAGTTTTTCATGATTGTATTAATTTGCCCTTCATTAGAGGTGAGGTCTCCCTTTTCATCTTTGATACTTTCAAGTTGGTTTTCTTCTTTCCTTTTTTTTTTATTAGGTTGACCAGTACTTTTTCTATTTTATCTGTTTTTTCAAAGTACTAGCTTCTAGTCTTATTTATTAATTCAATAGTTCTTTTACTTTCAATTTTATTGATTTCTCCCTTGATTTTTAGTATTTCTAATTTAGTTTTCATCTGGGGATTTTTAATTTGCTTGCTTTCTAATTTTTTGAGTTGCCTGTCCAATTCATTAATCTCTGCCTTCCCTAATTTGTTAATATATGCACTCAAGGATATAAATTTCCCCCTGAGTACTGCTGTGGTTGCATCCCACAGAATTTGGTAGGATGTCTCATTATTGTTATTCTATTCAATGAAATTGTTGATTGTTTCTATGATTTCTTCTTTGACTAATTGGTTTTGGAGAATTGTATTATTTAATTTCCAATTAGTTTTTGATTTGCCTGTCCAGGTGCCCTTACTTATTATTACTTTTATTGCATTATGATCTGAGAAGGTTACATTTCAAAATTCTATTTTGCTTCTCTTCCCTCCATTAGTCTACCCTCTCTTCTATCATTACTGTCCCTTTTCTTATTTTCTTTACGTACTTCCATGTAAGGAAAGATAGATTTCTATACTCAACTAAGTGTGTATGTTATTCCCTTCTATAAGAGAATTCTGTCCAAGCATTGTCAACCCTACTGAACCCTTTTTAATCTAAGGTATCAGCTCTTCATTTCATGACTCTTTTACGTGACATATTTTTCCTCATTTTTACTTTTCCTTCCTCCTTTTCAATGCATCGCTCCTTAATTTTAAAAATCATCCTATCATATTCATCTTATGTTTCTTTCCTCCATTTATGTATGCTCCATCTATCTCTCTTAATAATACTTAGTTGTTATAATAATTATCTTTCCATAAAGGAAAGTAAAAGAAAATTAAATTTAATGATTCCTTTATTATTTGCCTTTCAGGCTTTCTTTTTTATACTTCTTTTTGTGTCTTATATTTATTAAAAATTTTAATTCAGCTTTTTTGTTTTCATCAGAAATTAATGGTCTCCTTTTTTACCAAGGATTCATGTTCCCCTGACATTCTCCTGAAATACTTTAATTTTCTAGCTAAATTGTTACTGATTGTAGTCTTAGGTCCTCAGCCTTCCAGAATATCACATTGTAAGCCCTCTGATCCTATTGCTTCTTTTTGCTTCCTTGTAAAATTTTTATGTTTTGTAAATATTTTCTCTGAAATATGAATACATCTATGGTGGGATTTTTCTTTTATCAACATAGAACCACTCCAACAATGTTCTTATACACATATAATAAGTAAATGTATTTTGCCCAATTATATAGAAATAAACATGTCAATCTAGGTGAAATGGGTGAATATTTACAAAAAAAGTATAAATTGCCTAGATTAACAAAAGAAGAAATAGAATACTTACACAATCCCTTCTCAGAAAAAATAAATTGTACAAGGCATCAAGGAATTCCCTAAGAAAAAATCCCCAAGGCCTGATGGATTCACAAGTCAATTGTATGAAACATTCAAAGAAAAACTAATCCCAATACCATACAAACTATTTGACAAAATGAGCAAAGAAGGAATTTTAGCAAATTCCTTTTATGAAAAAATATGTGAAAAAGAAATGGTCCTCCAAAAGGAGATATGTATATAGAGAAAGACCCAGAAAGACCAAGAAGGAGCTTCCCAGGGCCAGTGAAATGCAAAACCCCTTGAGACTATATTGAAAAACACAAGAGTTAAGTTTATTTTGCAACTGAAAGTTGGGGAACTGATAGACAAGACCTAAAATGTCCCTGATTCTCCAACCATCTTCTATGCCTCTCTCATGAGAAGGCTCTTCTGATCTTCCAAAGCCTTCCTACCAGCTTCCTGTTCCTATCTCATCCCCAAAATCATCTGACTAAGTACCTAGACTATGTATCTCAGATTGTTAATCAGTTAACCTTAAATTGTCTCCAAAAGGCTATTGAGAATGGACTCACAGGTGTCCTTCCCCAAGCTTGGGATTGGCTTCTAAGGCAAAAACCCCAAAGTCCTAGATTTTAAAATATTTGGATTATCTTAGCCAAATCTACACAACACTGCAGGGAAAACCAGATCACTTCCTAGATATCTCCCAAGGCCAAGAAGTTCCAAGTTTCTATACAAACTAGTCAGGTCACAGTATATGATAGAGCTGCTGCTGTTCTCCCTTCCAGCTCAGGGACAAGAAAACCAGTGAAGTGTCAGTCAATTCTCAAACCTCTCTTCTTCTCATTCCAGAATCTTTTCCGGGGTTCATGGCTAAATTTTCCTCTCTCCCTTTTAGAGAGAATTTTGCATTTTCTATTCCTACATATGGTAATGATTCTGAAGCCAGTCAGACCAAAAACAGAGAAAGAAAACTGCAGACCAGTATCCTTAATTTTTGAACATATATGCAAAACTCTTAAATAAAATACTAACAAAAAGACTTCAGCATGTTGTCTCAAGGATTACTCATTATGACCAAATGTGATTTATACCAGGAATGCAAAAATAGTTTAATATTAGGAAAATCATCCACATAATTGACCATAACACATGATTATCTGAATAGATGCAGAAAAAGCCTTTGCCAAATTAAAAAACCATTTCTATTTAAAACACTAGAAAGTATAGGAATAGATGGGCCTTTCTTAAAAATAACAAAGAGTATATATTGAAAATCATCAGCAAGTATTATCTACTATGGAGATAATTGAGAAGCCTTCCCAATAAGATCAGAAGGGAAGGAAGGATGCCTATTATCACCTCTATTATTTAATATTGTACTAGAAAAACTAGCAGTAGCAATTAGAGAAGAAAAAGAAATTGAAGGTATTAAAATAGGCAAGGAGGAGACTAAACTATCATTCTTTGCAAATGATATGATAGTCTACTTAAAGAATCCTAGAGAATCAAGTAAAAAGCTAGTGGAAATAATTAACAACTTTAGCAAAGTTTCAGGATACAAAATAAACCCACATAAATCATCAGCATTTCTATGTATTTCCAACACAACTCAGCATCAAGAGTTAGAAAGAGAAATTCCATTTAAAATCACCCTACAGTACAAAATATTTAGGAATCTATTTGCCAAGACAAACGCAGGAATTATATAAACACAACTACAAAACACTTTCCATACAATTAAAGCTAGATCTACACAATTAGAAAAACATTAATTGCTCCTGAGTAGGATGAGCTAATATAATAAAAATGACAATCCTACCCAAATTAATTTACTTATTCTGTGCCATACCTATCAAACTACCAAGAAACTTTTTTATAGAATTAGAAAAAATTATAACAAAGTTCATCTGGAAGAACAAAAGATCAAGAATGTCAAGGTAACTAATTTTAAAAAAGTGTGAAAAATGGGAGCCTGGCAGTACCAGATCTTAAAATGTATAATAAAGCATTGGTGATCAAAACAATATGCTATTCGCTAAGAGACAGGAGGATCAATGGAATAGACTTGGGGTAAATGATCTCAGCAAAAAAAGTGTTTGATAAACCCAAAGATCCCAGACTTTGGGACAAAAATTCACTATTTGACAAAAACTGCTGGGAAAATTAGAAAACAGTATGGGAGAGATTAGGTCTAGATCAACATATCACACTCTATACAAAGATAAATTCAGAATGGGTAAATGACTTAAATATAAATAAGGAAATTATAAGTAAATTAGGTGAAGAAAGAATAGTTTATCTGTCAGATCTATGAGAATGGAAAGAATTTAAGAACAAGCAAGAGATAGGGAATATTACAAAATGTAAAGTGAACAATTTTGATTACATTAAATTAGAAGATTTTTTTTACAAACAAAACAAATGCAACCAAAATTATAAGGGAAGAAGCAATTTGGGGGAAAAACATTAATAATAAAAACCTCTGACAAAGGTCTAATTTCTCAAATTCATAAGGAGCTAAATCAATTGTACAAAAAAAAATCAAGCCATTCCCCAATTGTTAAATGGGCAAGGGGCATGAATAGGTAGTTTTCAGATAAAGAAATAAAAACTATAAATAAGCACATGAAAAAGTGTTCTAAATCTCTCCTAATTATAGAAATGCAAATCAAAACAACTCTGAGGTACCACCTGTTATGATGATAATAACAGATAGTTTGGAGAAGCAGATAAGTGTGTCAGGGCCAAATAGAGCTTTAAGTCAAGAGCCAGAGATTGACAGGCTACAGTGAGGAAAGGAGGGGGTAAAACACTCCTGATTCTCAAACCCCTCCCCCTCTAACTGCTTCTGCTTCAGTTGGTAATGAAGACAGGAATAAGATTCCTCTGGTAAGTTTCAGTTATGGCTGAAACCCCAATTGATGTTCCTTTTCTTAAATTTATATTCCTCACAAGTCAGTATGATGAGTATATAGAAATTGGTTATCTAACAGTTGAGGACAGAGGAGATCTTCTTAAACTGGCAGCCAACAGGATTCAAACTAAATGTACAGACTGAATTGTAAGTATCTTCCCAAATAATTATCAGGCACAGATTTGAAAGTAAAAATTATATTAGGAATTAACAAGGAAAATTAGAGAAGTTAATGAAGGTTTTAGGATAAAGGAAAGGTGACCCTGAACTGTTAAATTGATGCCGCCCTTCCCTCCTCCTCACTGGAGGGGATGAAGCACTTAACTAAAACTGGCTCTCTCTCTTAAATATCTTACTCTCTAATCATTAAGTAATTATATAATTATATTAATGAAGAATAGTAATAACAAATAGGCTAACCCTATGAGTAGAAACCACTGCCTTAAGGCCACCTCAGGAGAAACCCCAAGTCAGGAGAAGCAAGCAGAGTGTCTGCTCACATCCACTCCCACAAATCAACTGCCCCTCAACCAAAGTTCTTCAGGGGGATCCCCTGGAATGCTGGGTGAGGCTATCCCTGTACCTTTGCAGGGATTCCATGCTTTGCATCTCCACACAACAGTAAATTCCCCCTCTTCTAGTAGGAATTTCCACTGGAAATTCTGCAGGCTGAAGATATTGTAGCATTAATTACCCTGTGTACACTAACTTAAATGTTTTATTCCTAACCCCTTACCAGTCTTGCTATGCTATTGCTATGCTATTGCTTATCTATACTATCTATCCCTATCTAAGGAGGGAAAAAGGAAAGTATAAACAAGGGGGAAAAAACAGGTTTTGAAATAACATACACGCATCATAATACATGCAACAAATTATCACAGAAATTCCAAAACTGCAACAATTATAAGTTGCAAACATTATCCCTATAGCATGCAATGCAAACATCTTTGAAACACATCCAAAGCAAAAATGTAACAACCTACAGGTCTTCTAAAACTTGCACCTAACTCATAACAAAAGAAATATGGTAAACTCTATATGCAAAATGTTATAGAACTAAGTTTCCATGTTAGTACCTTACTTAAGCTAAGTTAGTGGTATTAGTAATCCTAATTTCTAAATTGTTAGTATGTTAATTTCATTTTGTTAGTCATTAATATATGCACACTATATACATATTGTTATAGACTATAGTGACTTTCCCTGACTAACTCTGTATTTCAAAGATCCCTAAAGCTATCTTTCCCTAAGATGTTAGTAATTCTATTCTATGGGTTAGTAATTATAATTTAGGCTATCCACAATGCCTATTTACAGATGGAAGTTCCCTTGATGCCTACCAAATCAAAAAACAAACAATGGATCTTTTGATATGTTAGAGATCCAAGGATACCCTTCCCTTATATATAATACATATGTACATATAATACATATATACAGAAAAGACTCTCATTTATCTACATGAGGTCTATATCAAAAAGTGAACAATCAATTTGTGTTGTGTCCAATGAACTAAAGTGTGCTGATGTATGCACATACTTACTCTTACTGCAAGGATCTTCTGGCCCACTGGAGAAGCATAATTCTCCTTGTTAGCCATATGTAGTGTGGCATGCAACTACCATGTGATGTCTCATATGTACCATGTGTGTTTATAACATGATAGCTGCTCCACGGATTTCTTCCTTCCAGTCCTATTCCTGCACAGTACTTAATAAAGATTACAACACTCTCGTGACTGTCCATTCCTTGGTGCCGCCTCTGCTGTGAACTTCTACAGCTTCTAGCTTCTGTGTCCTTCATTTCTTCCTCTGTACTGCATGCATACTTGTCTGCCATCTATTGTCTTGTCTGATGGTTGACTTGTCACCTTCTTAATCAGGAACATTAGTTGTTGTGATATAATTGTGTTAACTTTGTTGTTTTGTGTTGCCAAAATATTTGCAGTTTTTTTTCTCTTATTTTTTCCCTTTTAGAATTTCAAGCAGTTCATTCATTCTCATCATAACCGTCTGTTTGCTGTGGATCTGGCAGGGCATTCATTTCATTTTGCTCTATGTCAGGAGGTTTTACTTCATGATGTTCTTTAACAGGTTTTACATGAGTGATGTGGAACCATGGGTCTCTATTCTCAACTTTCACACAAGTTGGGCTAGTTAATAGCACCTGGTAAGGCCCGACCCATTTAGGGTCTAGAACAGATTTTCTTATAAAGTTCCTTATGTAGACCATGTCTCCCGGTTTAAGCTGATGTAAGCTGAAGTCTAAAGGAACTCTCTGAGTTGACAATCCAAGTTTGTGCAATTCATCTAGTCTCTTCTTCAAAGCTTTTATGTATCTATATAGCTGACACTCAGCTCCAATGTGTGATAAGAGAGCTGACTTCTGGGGTGAACTATGCCATGGAGTGTGCCCATACAGGAGTTCATACGGTGACAATCTTGTGTCACTACAGGGTTGACTTCTTAAATAAAAAAGAACAATGGGGAGTGCTTATACCCATTTCAGATGGCTTTCAGAACACACTTTCCCAATGAGAGTTTTAATTCTCTTATTACAAATTTCAATTTGCCCTGAGGAAGAGGGGTGATAGACTGAATGTAAACTCCTCTTTATCCCCAAAGTCTTATAAATCTCATGCAATATGTTCTGAGAAAAGTATGATCCATGGTCTGAATCTATTCTAGCTGGTGCAGAGAATCTCGGAACTATCTCCCTCAGAATTGTCTTCACCACAAAAGCTGCGTTGTTTTTCTTTGCAGGGAACGCTTCTGACCATCGAGTCAACCTGTCTATGATGACTAGGGCATATTTGTATCCTTGACAATTGGGCATTGATATATAATCAATCTGTAAGCACTAAAACGTGGTATATGCCAGTTGTCTGCCCCCTAGTCCCTTAATTCTGGTCATGCCCTGATTATATTGCAAGCAAACCTTGCATTTTTGGCATGTTCTAATTGCACAAGTGGATATACCAGGAGCCGTCCAGTGTCTTCAAATAGCATCCACTAAGGTTTGGGTCCCATAATGGCCTTTGGCATGCAATGCATTACATAGGGTATTATACAAAGATCTTGGAAGAATGGGTTTGTCCTCACTAGAAAACCATACACCTCTCACTAATTTGGCCCCTAGATTTTCTATCCAGTGCTTCACTTCCCTCGGGGAGTATGCCTGTTTTAGATCTACTTCTTCTACCAAGGAGAAGTTCAGCACATGGACCGGGCTGAACCGGGCTCCAAATGTTGCGGTTACATCTGCCCTCCTGTTTCCTAATGAGACTTCATCCGTACCCTTTTGATGTGACCTGCAATGCATTACTGCCACTTCCTTAGGTAACTGGACAGCTTTCAGGAGTTAGTTTATAAGGCTCCCATAGGCTATCTCCTTCCCACCAGCTGTTATATATCCCCGATATTTCCAGATTTGGCCTGTACAATGTACTACATTAAATGCATATTTACTATTGGTCCAAACATTCAACCTTTGACCCTGGCCAATTTCTAAAGCTCTGGTGAGACTCAGGAATTCAGCCCCTTGAGCACTCATGGACTTAGGTAGAGCTGTATACCATAAAGTCTCATCTTGAGTTACTACAGCCGCACCTGTATATCGTTCTCCATCTACCACAAATGCAGAACCATCGGTAAATAAAATGAGATCGGGAGAGACCAAAGAAATATCAATCAGGTCATCTCTCGTCTTTTGAACCATGTCCAAGGTTTCTGCACAGCTATGGATGGGTTCTCCTTCTAATGGTAAGTCTGTCATTAGTGTAGCTGGGTTGATCTCCTTACAGTGATGGAAAGTTAGGTTCTCATTGCCCAGCAACACAATTTGATAATGGGATAAGCGCTGGGAAGTAAATGCTTGCAGGTTGCTGTTTTTCAAGATGGTATCTATTTGATGAGAAGAGTACAGCATAATCCTACATCTCAAAACCAGATCTGAAGATTTTTTAACCATTAGAGCTGCAGCTGCAATTGCTCTCATACAAGGTGGCATCCCCCTAGCCAGAACATCTAACTGGGAGCTATAATAGGTATTGGTCTGAACTGATCCCCAAGAGTTTGCACTGGCTATTCCCTTGTCCTCATGCACAAACAGGTGAAACGGTTTTGCATGGTCAGGGATTCCAAGTGCAGGACTGGTCAACACCGCTGTTTTCAGTTTTTCTATAGCATGCTTGTGCTCCCGTGTAAGTTTTAAAGGTTCTGAGACAGTGTTCCTAGTCAAGTCTGTTAGAAGTTTTGAGATCAGACTATAACCAGGCATCTACTGCCTACAGTAACCCGTGATACCTAATATTGCACGGAGCTGCTTCTTGGTCTTAGGCATGCACAGCTTTTGTATATGTGCATCTCTCTTTTGGGAAATCCGCCTTGTACCCTTTTCCAACACGAAGCCGAGGTAACCCACTGAATCTTACTTTTGGAAATGTTGTGTCCCCTTTTGCATAGCTCTTGCAACAGATATTTGCTGTCCCTTTGACAGACTTGAGCACTTGGTGACATTAGCAAAAGGTCATCCACATAATGTACTAGCTTGCTCTCAGTGAATATGATGGTTTCAAGATCTCTTTGCAGGATTTGGCAAAAGATATCCGCACTTTCGGCGAATCCCTGTGGAATTCGCGTCCAGCAGAGTTGTTTTCCCTCCCAGGAAAATGCAAAAATCTTCTGACTGGACTCATGCAGAGGTACAGTAAAATATGCACAGCACAGGTCCACGACCGTGAACCAGGCCGCATTGCTTGGAATCTCAGCGATGATATTTGCCGGACTAGGTGCCACTGCATGTCCCTTCTTAACAAAATTATTCACTGCTCTTAGATCCTGCACAAAACGCCATTGTGTCTTGCCATTTGGATCTTTCTTCAGCTTCTTAATGGACAAAATAGGTGTGTTGTACTAGGATATAGTGTAGACCAAAATGCCTTGTTCTAGGAGACTTTGGATAATGGATCTGATACCCTCTGTGGCCTCTTTGCTCAACTTATACTGAGGAATTCTAGGTGGAGTACCCTCTTTCACCTCTATCTTAACTGGGGTGGCAGATTTCAAAATTCCCACATCGGTTGAATGCTTAGCCCAAACTTCCGCTGGGATATCTTCCGGTATTTCAAAGATACTCCCTATGTGTTGTTCCTCCTCATCACCCTCCACTTGCCCTAGGAACAGCAAGGGATGGTGCTTGAGTGACTGTTTGGGTAAGTGTAGGAATATCTGTCCTGACTTATCACACTGGATAGTGGCACCTAATTTACAAAGAACATCCCTCCCCAGGAGATTGGATGGACAACCGGGTATCAACAAAAGAGAATGTTCTAAAGTCATTGGGCCTATTTTCACCATCTTAGATCTTAGCTTGGGCACCAACTCCATTTGTCCAGTGGCTCCCTTTACTCTCACAGACCCCATTAGTGCACAATTTTCTTGTGCTGATGTCAACACAGACCGGGTTGCTCCAGTATCAATAAGAGCAGGATAGATTTGATCTCCTATTGTCACCATAACCAAAAGTTCCCGGTCTTTAGCTGTCTGATCAACAGGTACCAAAGGTGTTTCTATTTCAATATCCCCCAAATTCCATTGATCTTGTTCTAGGACTTCTGTCTGTGCTGGCTCAGGATTCTGTGAGTGTAATGATGGTAATTCTCCTTCAAAAGTGGCTTGTTGGACTGCCAATGCAAGGGGGTACACCAGGGGGCTTGACCGCGGATAGACCCTGAATGCAAGGATAAACTTGAGAAGCTGCTGGGCTAACGATGGCTACCCAGTCTCAGGAAGTTCAGAAGAGAAAGATTAAAAACAAGAAAAAGAAGGCTTTAACACTTGACAACTTTTACACAGAGAAAATCCAGACAACCAAGCCAACAGAGGAGGAGAACAAACAAGCATCCGGGCCCTCCTCAAATAAGGAAAACGGGTCACAAGCTATGGAAAAGTTCAAAACTGAGATTCTGAGGAAGATGGAGGAGATCTGGCAAGAAAATAACAGTTTAAAAGGTAGAATCTTGCAGTTGGAAAGTGAGGCTCAGAAATCAAATGAACTGATAAGCAAAGTGAACCAGATTGAAAAATAAAACCAAAAGATCATAGCTGAAAACGAAAAGTTTAGAGCTGAAAAGGAAAATTTTAGAGCCGAAAACCAGTCCCTAAAGGCTAGAATTGAGTAATTAGAAGCTAATGATCTCTCAAGACAACAAGAACAAATAAAACAAAGTAAAAAGACTGAAAAAATAGAAGGAAATATGAAATATCTCAATGAGAGAGTGACAGACCAAGAAAACCGGTCTAGAAGAGACAATTTGAGAATAATTGGTCTTCCAAAAAAACCAGAAATTAATAGAAACCTGGACTCCATACTAAAAGAAATTATTCAGCAAAATTTCCCTGAAGTCCTACAATAAGAGGGCAATATAGACATCGAAAGGATTCATAGAACACCCACTACATTCGATCCAGAGAAGAAAATGGCTAGAAATATAATTGCGAAATTCAAGAGCTTTCAAGCAAAAGAAAAAAATCTTACAAGAAGCCAGAAAGAGACAATTCAAATATCAAGGAACACCAATCAGGATCACACAGGATCTGGCAGCCTCCACGCTAAAAGACCGTAAGGCTTGGAATACAATATTCAGAAAGGCAAGAGAGCTGGGCCTGCAACCACGGATCAACTACCCATCAAAGTTGACTATATATTTCCAGGGGAAAGTATGGGCATTCAACAAAGTTGAAGAATTCCAAGTATTTGCACAGAAAAGACCAGGGCTAAATGGAAAGTTTGATATCCAATCACAGAAATCGAGAGAAACATGAAAAGGTAAATAAGAAACAGAGGGGAAAGAAAGAAAACTTATAATTTTTAAATTTGCCTTTTTAAGGGCCTCAGTGAGATCTAATTATCTGTATTCCTATGTAGATAAATGTTATGTATAATTCTCTGTAGTGAACTCTATTCACTATTATAGTATCCACTATTATAGTAATCAGAAGAATAATTCACAGGGTGAGGGTGGAACACTAAATAATCTAAGATGACATGGGGGATTGGAAAGAGGGGGTGAATAGCAGGGGACACCAAGAGAAACTTGAGTGAATAAGAAAAATAAGATATTCTATTACACACAAAGAGTGTATGGGAAGGAGAGGGGACAAATACTATTATAGGAAGGAGAGGAAGAGAGCATTAAGAGGTAATAATCAAACCTTACTCTTAGTGTAATCAACTCTGAGAGGGAAGAGTAGCTATACTATCCATTGGGACATAAAACTCTTATCTAACCCTTCTGAGAAAGTCAGAAGGGATAAATCAAGGGAAACAGGGGAGTGGGGAGGTCAAAAAAAGGGAGGGAAGAAGAAGGGGGAGGGAATTCACAAGGCCTTTAAAAACAAAAAGGTGGGGCATATAAGGGAGGGGGTAGAAAGGGAAGTTAGTCAAGGGAGGGGATAACGGATAGGGTCTTAATAGCAAACCACTGGTTTTAAAGGAAATAGTTTAAGGAGAAGGGGTAGGAATAGGGGAGGAAACGATAATGTCAGCAAATGCACAACTGATGATTATAACTCTGTATGTGAATGGGATGAACTCTCTCATAAAACGGAAGCAAATAGCAGAGTGGATTAGAAACCAAAATCCTACCATATGTTGTCTACAAGAAAAACATATGAGACGGGTGGACATACACAAGTTTAAGGTTCAGGGCTTGAGCAAAATCTTTTGGGCGTCAAATGAGAAAAAGAAGGCAGGAGTGGCTATTATGATTTCTGACAAAGCCAAAGTAAAAATAGATATGATTAAAAAAGACAGGGAAGGTCATTACATCCTGATTAAAGGCAGTATAAACAATGAGGAAATAACACTGCTCAATATATATGCACCAAGTGGCATAGCATCCAAATTCATAAAGGAGAAACTGGCAGAGCTCAAGAAGGAAATAGATAGTAAAACCATACTAGTGGGAGATCTAAATATTCCTCTTTCAGATCTAGATAAATAAAACCAAAAAATAAATAAGAAATGGGTAAGAGAGGTGAATTAAGTCCTAGAAAAATTAGATCTAATTGATATGGGGAGAAAAATAAATAGGATCAAAAAGGAATACACCTTCTTTTCAGCTGCACATGGCACATTCACAAAGATTGACCATGTTATAGGGCATAGAACCATTGCAAACAAATGCAAAAGAGCAGAAATAATAAATGTAACCTTCTCAGATAATAATGCAATAAAAATAATAATTAGTAAGGGCACCTGGACAGGAAAATAAAAAACTAATTGGAAATTAAATAATATGATTCTCCAAAACCAATTTGTCAAAGAAGGAATCATAGAAACAATCAACAATTTCATTGAAGAAAATGACAATGATGAGACATCCTACCAAACTCTGTGGGATGCGGCCAAGGCAGTACTCGGGGGGAAATTTATATCCTTGAGTGCATATATTAACAAATTAAGGAGGGCAGAGATTAATGAATTGGGCATGCAACTCAAAAAATTAGAAAGCAAGCAAATTAAAAATCCCCAGATGAAAACTAAATTAGAAATACTAAAAACCAAGGGAGAAATTAATAAAATCGAAAGTAAAAGAACTATTGAATTAATAAATAAGACTAGAAGCTGGTACTTTG
>NC_058132.1:445886940-445896043 GCF_016433145.1 Gracilinanus agilis
GTAAAATCGAATGTAATGGGCTTCTGTACCAGCAACAATGCAATGACCCAGGACAGCTCTGAGGGATTTATGGTAAAGAATGCTACCTACATTCAGAGGAAGAACTGCAGGAGAGGAAACATATAAGATAAACATCTGCTTGAACGCATGGGTCGGGGTGGACATGATTGGGGATGTGGATTCAAAACTACGACACCAATGCAACCACCAACAATTTGGAAATAGGTCTTGATCAAGGACACATGACAAAACCAGTGGAAATGTGCATTGGCCATGGGTGGGGGCAGTGCAGGGGGTGAAGTTGAAAGTAGGAGCATGAATCATGTAACCATGTTAAAAATGATTATTAATAAATGTTTAAATTTTTAAAAAATGGCTTGTTGGACTGCCAATGCCTGAATTGGCATCCCTGGACTGTTCATGGGCCTATCAAAATGTATCTCAGTTTTTCCAGACCATGAGTAAGGTAAAGTGTCCTTCTCTTCACTGAAAATGCTTTGCTGTACTTTAGCAAAGTTAGATTCAGGAGAGGTATTCCTCTGAATTAAAGGAAATTCTCAAGAATTGGGAATGTGCTTTTGGTTCATGATTACATCCCAATCCTGTGAGTCTATGCTTTCTTCTTGTATTTGCTCCCTAGACTCCATGTCAGTAACAGGAAACTCAACTCTAGATGTATTTTGCATAGGAAACAAAGTCAGTGTTGTAGATTCTTCCTTTGTCCCTATTGATGTCATTTTGTTCCTCTCTTGGCTACTGACATTTATGGAACTGAATTCCTTTAAATGCATTAACTCAGAATCTATTCCAAAGGCAGCTCTCTTTGGAGTATCACAGGCTTGAAAGTGTGCTACATCATCATGCACTTGACCCTGAAGTAGGCTTGGTACAAATTCTCTAGCTCCAGGATCTAGCTTTAAAATTCCTCTAGTATTGTAGCTACTAGAGTTTTCACTTTCCCTTCCAGCTTCCCTAGTTTGTGATAGAGTAGTGCCTGTGTCTGAGAATTCAGCCCTTTCCTTCTCAATGGTCTGTAGGAGCTCATCTCCCTCATTGACACTGTCCATTTTCAAGAGATCCCCATTAGAGCACTTGTCTATATTCATTGCCCTCGCTGTTTGGCTTTGCTGTACATGTAAATGATCCACAGCCTTACTACAGAATGGTTCTGTCCCCCCCCCCCCCCAGTGAGAATCAAGGAATGCTACCTTCTTCAAGTTTTTATCAAGAACTTGTGCAGATGTGCCTGGTTTTCTGTCAGTGTACCCCATATCACTGTTTCCTTTCCCATAAATTCTCTCCTTAATTTCTATTATATCCTCCTCCATTTGCAACTCCTCCTCAGTCATATCTTTGTAATTTTGTGTTACCTCCTCCAACCCATAATTCATAATATCTTCTGCACCTATTTTATTCTTCTCACATTCCTTTGCTACATCATTATCACTGCCTTTCTTTTTTCTTGGAACAACTGCTTTCTCTAAGGGTGCTTCCTCGGTTCATAATGTACGAGGTCTAGCACCTTGGGACAGGTATTCTTCCATTTTTGACAAGCTTGGGGACCTACTAAACTTGGCACAGTCATGGTCACAACATCTGGCCTTAACCTTATCACTGTATCTGCTATTGTTGTCCCTGTTGTTATTATTGTTGGTGTTATTATTGTATCTGGAATTATAGTATGTATTCCTCCTGTTGTTATTGTTATTATTCCTGTTTCCAAAGTTAATCTGAGACTTATATCTACAATCCCGTACCACGTGGCCAATTTTTGAAGAAAGGAAACATCTCTAAATTTTGTTGTTAGCACTGCCACTAGATTGTCTAGGCTTGCTTTAGCTCCTCTGATTGGTGGACATCAGAGCCATATTTTTTTTATTTCTTCCACCTCCCTGGCCTTCTGAGCTTCCCTCAATTGCTTTTTAAGCTCAGCAATCTCTTGATCTTTTTCAGAGGTTCTAGATGTTTTAGAGTCAGTATCCTTTGAGTCATGGACATAAGCTGCTGTCTTTCTCAATTCTTCAATGGGCATGGTCTCCCATTGTGGGCAATGCAGTCTAAAATACGTTTGAATGTAATTTTGATTCCCTTTTACAAATTGCCTCCTGATATGCTGAATGTTGTCCCCAGCAGTCATATCCCTGAACCCTAGGATAGTTTCTCCAGCTTCCAGCAGTCTGTCTAGGTATAAGCTTGGATATTCTTCCTCCCCCTGCTTTAGCTTTTCAAATGAGCCCCATGCATTTGATCGTTTGGCATGGAGTCTCATTGCCTCTGCCAAGTCCTCCCTGCATCTCCTAAGATATGTCATGTTTGCATGAGAGGACAGCTCTAGATCTTGATGTTGCTCAGGCCACAATGCTAGGTTGGGATTGTTCCTTGTTTCTGCAAGAAATTTAGCTTTTTCACTTGGGGTAAATAGCTCTGTTAATAAGAGTTCCACATCTTCAAAATTTGGATTATACAGCCTGACTGCCCGTTTGAATTCTTTTACCACCTTATGTGAATTTGCGAAGAACTGGGGGACCCTCCTTTTTAAAATCTCTAGATCCCCTCCAGTAAATGGTTTATAGCCTTTAACATGTATAATCCCAGCATCCGGTTGTACTATTGTTCTGTCTGTAATAGGAAGTATTGTTACAGGAGCTGCCTCTGCCCCTGCTACTTCTTGCTTTCTGGGTTGTCCTTTTTAATCTCTTGTTGTTTTTCACCCCCTTTCTTAGTTGTGACTGTGCTTTCTATAATTTCCAGCTGCATAATTGCCCTAGCATCAAGTTCTTTCCCTTCCCTTATTTGTTTGTTAATTTCTATTAGTGTTTTCATATACTCCAACATCTTTTCCATAGTCAGGTCAGTAACTTTAGTGTTTCTAAAAGTAAAAGCCAGTATCTGTCTTAAAATCATTAGGGCCCCATAGCCAGTGGCAGGCATGGCTATGCCTGTTGGTACATAAGCCAATGCCTCCCCAACTGTAATTATTAGCCATAGATAAGTGTCATAAAATTCTATTATTGACCTAAAAAATTGGGGAACTGTGGCAAACCAAAATGTAGCACAGGTTTACCAAATCCCATAAATTAAAACAGCAGAGCACCCCAAGGTAACGATTGCTCTATTTAACATGTTGGCCATCTTATCTCTTCTCCACTAGGTCCTATAGTACAAATCCTAGGCTGGCTGGCCAAAACTCCACACAACACACCTCACACTTAGCAGATTGGCTAATATGATAGCAAAGGAAAGTAATAAATGTTGGTGAGGATGTGGCAAAATTTGGACACTAATGAATTTTTCGTGGAGTTGTGAATTGATCCAACCATTCTGAAAGGCAATTTGGAACTATGGCCAAAGGGCTTTAAAAGACTACCTGCCCTTTGATCCAGTCATGCCACTGCTGGATTTGTACCCCAAAAAGATAATAGGGGAAAATACCTGTACAAAAATATTTTGGTGGCAAAGAAAATGGAAAATGGGGGGGGTCTATTGATTGGGGAATGGCTGAACAAATTGTGGTATCTGATGGTGACAGAATATTATTGTGCTAAAAGGAATAATGAACTAGAGGAATTCCAGTTGAACTGGAATGACCTCCAGGAATTGATGCAGAGCAAAAGGAGCAGAACCAGGAGAACATTGTATACAGAGACTGTTAAAATATGGCACAACCAAATGTAATGGACTTCTCTAGTAGAAGCAATGCAAGAATCCAGGACAATTCTGAGGGACTTATGAGAAAGAACACTACCCACATCCAGGGAAAGTACTGTGGGAGTACAAATGCAGAAGAAAAACATGTGACTTATCACATGGCTGGTTGGGGATATAATTGAGGATGTTGACTTTAAATGATCACTCTATTGCTAATATTGATAATACTGAAATAGGTTTTGATAATACATGTAAAACCCAGCTCATTGGCTCTGGGAGGGGAGAGAGAAGAGAGGAGGTAAAGAACATGAATCATGTAACCATGGAAGAATATTCTTAATTAATTAATTAATATTTAAGAAAAATAAGTCAATGTAACTAAAATCTAGCTGATTATGGCTAGCTATCTTGTAATAAATGAGGACAATATCAGGTAGAATATAATAAATGGCATTAATTGGAACCACAGGCTTCAGCCTTTAAGCCTGTAAAGAGTAGTTAGCCTGCTCTCAGTGGTTATGGACTACTAATATGAATGTTAGGTGGTGAAATAGTACTATTGGTAATGTTAAATAATATGTGCTTTTGTCTCATAGGATCATTTTGTTTTGTATTATCAGTTCTGTTTTTTATTTTATTTTATTTTCAGAAAGTCTGCTACTTTAACAAACTTTTGTATCTTCTCTCCTAAGTCTCCTACTATATTCATTACAAGCTACAATTTCCTTATTTGATTCTTGTTTCAATTATTATTTCTTGTAGCCTCCACATTTAAGGACCAGAAGGCTTAGAATATGGTATTCTGGAAGGCAAGGGAACTGGGTTTGCAATCAATTATTATTTCTTCTTTTCCTCCTCCTCCTCCTCCACCACCTCCTCCTGCTCTTACTTTTCTTCTTTCTTTTCATCATTTTCAGCTTTACTTTTTTTCATGAAAAAGAAATAAAAAAGGGATTGTTTGAGACCAAAAATATAAAAGTTCAAAATATATTAGAGAAAATCTTGCTTAATTCCTTTATTTTTAATGTGAAAGAACTGAGGCACAGAAAAATAATGTGATTTGTGTATCATCACACAGATATGTCAGAGCCAAGATTTAAAACTACATAATTTGTTTCCAAATACATCATTCTTTATACTGAAAATGATTGTTGGAAATATATATATATATATATGCAAGGTATATACTTTGTCCAATGTCAAGGCTTTATGAAAACAATTTAACAATTAAATCTATTGACATGTATACACATATGTATATACACATATAAATAGACAATTCACACCTTGCATATATATCTTAGATCAAAGGGACAATTGTATAGGACTCTCCCCTCAATGCTAAAAATTGTTTAATCTATGCCTTATAGAGTTGTAGAGGCAAGTAGAGTTGGTAAGAGCTGGAGTCAATTTTAGATTGGTATACTGGTTTATAACTTCAAGATAGGAGTCATGCCATCTCAGAATCTCTTCTACCCACTAAAGGGAGAAATACTCTGTCAAATATCTGAATATCTCTATTATGTCCCTATAGCTAGCTTGCTACATAAGAGGTTTTGTCAACTTCCATTTGAATGAAATCTAACTTTTTTTTAAATTGAGCTAAGTAAATTATCTTGCTCTTAATACAAGTATTATTCATTCTATATTTGCTGGTATATATTCTCCTATGTGTTCTTTTTAAAAAATTTTTTTTCAATCAACTTGGATACATAAGGCTGTTTCTTATTTGCTGTGTGCATTCATTGTGGAAATGAAATTTGGTGGGAAAGGATTAAAGCCTTGGATATATGACATAAGGCTCTTTGTTTTCAAAAAGGGATCACAATTAAAGAAGTACCTAGAATCTAAAAATGACTTTCTCTAGATTAACAATATTTAGGAGAACAGCTAATCTAGTAACCCTTCTATCTTATGAAAGCAGAGTAGCCAGCCCAAGGTCTCCAACTGATTCACTTTCCTCCTGATAGAAATCAAAGTTTTACTTGACTAAGGGTAGGGAGATATGATACTAGAAATATGTATTTTTGACTCTTGCTGAACTACAACCAGACAGTTCCATGTAGGTGGTGACATAATCTAAATGGACAAAACATAACACAAATGCATCAAATATAAATATTAATATATAATACTTGCATGCATACATACATATGTAAATATATGTACTTAACACACATTCCTGTCTGTATGCATATATGTGTGTGGTTTTGTGTGTGCTCAGAGGGGTATACATGTAATCTGTAAAAGTCCTTAAAGTTCATTCCATTCAATCTTATTTTAAAGATGGGGAAATTAAGCCCAGGTGTACAGAGAATCATTTCATTAATAGCTAAGTCTGTTAAAATGTCCAATATATGCCATGCCTCTAGGTAGCTGTACAAGAAGACATTGGAGAAAATCTTAAAATGAACTTGGGAGCACAACTAAAATTTAGTCTAGTAAATTGAAATACACTTATATTAGTGTCATTTTATTTTTTTTAAAAAGGGCTAACGTTTTTATTTATTGATCACTTCCTTAATTGTATTCAACTTAATGACATAAGAATAGTTTATTTAGTGTTCAGGGAAAGCTGCCTGTAGTAATAATTTCTTTTCACATTATTTGTGAAAGTTATTCAAGTTAATAAAACATTTTTGTCCTTTCAAATAAGTGATACCTGAAACATCCCTAAAGAACCGACAATTTCATTGTAAAAAGTTTTCTTTTTATTGTAATAAAATGCTATGCTCAATAGGATTTTTATTTAAAAACTTATTTTTTATTTTCCTTTTTAATAATATCTTGCTTTTTGGCAATGAACATTTAATAAAAGGGAATAATCCAAAAAAATACCAATAAGAAAATTTTAATTTCCCAGAATTATTTAAGTGGACTAGATGCTCTGATTTTATATTTTTTAGCTTCAACTCTATTTAACTTCAGAATATATTATTTATGCTAAAAATTATATTGATTTTCCCACTACATTTCCATTTTATTTGGCTCTCATCTTTGAAAATGAAAGAAAAAGTGCTAATCATGAAATATATTTCATATGGGGTTGCTCTACTTTCTGAATGCCTGAAGCTGAAAATATTATAAAAATGTTGCTATAAATTTATTTCTAAATTTTGTTAGGCAGATGTTGATATAGGAATTATGTATTTAATAATGGAAAGCTTCTTTTTAAAAGACTATTACCTTCAGAGTTTATGAGGTTATTTGCATGTTTCAGTACTTCAAGATCATTTATTAATTATTTACATTTCATAGATTATCTATAATTTCTTAAGTAGACTTCTACATGATGATGTTTGTATCATGATGAAGTCTAAATGGGTGTTTTGGATCAATCAATTTACTCAATTTAAAACATTTAAGAACTGAAGCATTTTATTCATGTTTAAAAGCCATAGTCACTCATCTAATAAATCAACTTTGTTTCCTGAATAGTATTGTATCGCAGTTTTAGAACTTCTCTTTGGGACCATTTTCTATTTCATAAACCTACTCTTTACTGAGATAATTAAACAATCCATTACAATGCCATCTGCTGTGAAGCAAAGCCTACTGTAGTATGAGAAAAGATTTGCTTGAAACTGTCATGCCTTGCTTTGATAAAGTCAAAATCTTAGAATGGTAAATTACTCAGAATAAAAATTCAGATGCAACAAATCATTGTTTTGTAAGCAGTTTCCTTTCTCTTCCCAACTGTTTTCACATTTCTTGCCCTTAATAAGAAATATGTGTTGATTATAGAATCATTTGGAATGTCAGATCACTTTTTTAGCCTGCCAATTTGTTTAGCAAAAGGACATTTCTAGATTTTTGCCAAGATGATTTTCTGTTTTTGACTTTGGTAAACATATTTGGAATGATCAGTTCAAAATGCCCCTCTGTTGGCACATGTCCTAGGAATTATGTATATGGGGAAATTATAAGAAAGATTTTCCAAGCAGAATAAAAAAATTTGGAGACTGTCTACTTTTATTTAAATACTGCACATATCATCTTTATGTATCCTAAAAATTTACTTGTTCTTGCACCTCCTGGAATGTTCTTATTCTCTCATGTAAAGACAAATAATGAGAGACTTCTGGGTAAAGATATGACTTTATTCTACAGACAAATCACAGGACCAGAAGTCTGCAGGTTCCCTTCCAGTTCAAAACCTGAGGTGCCATTTGGCAAAACAAAAACTTTTATAGTTCTAAGCTAAAAAGGTCTCCAAGAGAATAAAGGTCATAATTTAACAGATTTTATACCAAAGTTCATTCCTAGCAAAAAGTCTTTTCTTAAGCAATTTTGATCTTCTTAATAGAGGTATAATTTTAAAGAATATGTATATGTATATTATGTAACATTTAAATAGTAATATGCATATGATGTAAGTTTTATTCTAATATCAAATCAATTACATATTTGGGTACTGTTTTATACTGCATCCAAATCATCAGATTGAACATCATTTTTTAAAAAATTATATTGTAATTCACTTTATCTTGTCTCATTGCTAAATTAGCAGAAAGATGCTTTTTTTTATTTTTAGGTACAAAAAAACTTGATTTTTTTCTAGGTCAACCATATTCCATTTAATTCATAATAGATATTTTCACTAGTATCTAAGAAAGCTCTACCTGATTTGAATGAGATCAGGATGATTACTCATGCAATTGAGTAAAAGAGTCAAAATCCTATGAATCAGCAGGGAAACTTACTGAGACAAACAGCACACATCGGATCCAGAACTCCTACATTGGGATTTAATGAACATAGATAGGACCCAATTCCTTAGTTTAATTTTGATTTAATACAAATTTATGAAGCAATTATGAATAACAATAGCAGCAATAAAAGTAATAACAACAATACCTACCATTTAAATGGTACTTTCAACGTTAAAAAGTGTTTTATGAATATTATGTCACTTGAGTCTCATAACAACCCTTAGAGGTAGTTAATTATTTTGTTGCCTTTGATGAGAAAATGGAATGAAAAATCCATTAAGTGTCTGACTCAATATCTGAGAGAGAATTTTCATTCACAAGTTTGTGAAAACTGTAATTCAGGTCTAGCACTCTGTCCAATGTACTCCTCAGTAGGTAAAATAACATATATATATGTTTGTTACTAAACTTGTCATTGAATGCATAAATATTTAATTTTGGTTTTATTTATTGTTTTCATTCCATCAATACAGTAACATTAGGTTCAACCACATGATTTTATTTTCTAAATTTTGCTAATTAAAAATGTGATTTTTATTATTCCTAGTTTGTAATCTATACATTTTCAAATTCTAGGAATTATGGTTATATTCTGTATTTATTTTTCCTGATTTTTATAAATTGTAATTTATGACAATGCAAACTATATTCGACAGCTTCCAAAGTACAGTAATTGGTGTTGGCTTCAACCAGTTTTACTAACTGTGAGTATATATATATATATATATATATATATATATATA
>NC_058132.1:445897313-445914753 GCF_016433145.1 Gracilinanus agilis
ATCAGCAAGACAGTGTATGATAAACCCAAAGAGCCCAACTTTTGGGACATGAATCCACTATTTGACAAAAACTGCTGGGAAATTTGGAAAACAATATGGGAGAGAATAGGTTTTGATCAACATCTCACACCCTATACCAAGATAAATTCAGAATGGGTGAATGACTTGAATGTAAAGAGGGAAACTATAAATAAGTTAAGTGAACACAGAATAGTATACCTGTCAGATCTCTGGGAAAGGAAAGATTTTTAAAACCAAGCAAGAGTTAGAGAAAATTACAAAATGTAAATTAAATGGTTTTGATTATATTAAGCTAAATAACTTTTTTACAAACAAAAACAATGTAGTCAAAATCAGAAAGGAAATCACAAATTGGGAAAATATCTTTATAACAAAAAATTCTGACAGGGATCTAATTACTCAAATATACAAGTAGTTAAATCAGCTGTATAAAAAATCAAGCCATTCCCCTATTGATAAATGGGCAAGGGACATGAATAGGCAATTTTGAGGTAAAGAAATCAAAAGTATCAAAAAGCACATGAGAAAGTGTTCTAAATCTCTAATAATTAGAGAAATGCAAATTCAAAACCTCACACCTAGCAGATTGGCTAAAATGAAATAAGTGGAGCGTAATGAATGCTGGAGGGGATGTGGCAAAATCGGGACATTAATGCATTGCTGGTGGAGTTGTGAACTGATCCAACCATTCTGGATGGCAATTTGAAGCTATGCTCAAAGGGCTATAAACGAATGCCTGCCCTTTGAACCAGCCATTTAATTGTTGGGTTTGTACCCCAAAGAGATCATAAATAAACAGACGTGTACGAAAATATTTATAGCTGTGCTTTTTGTGGTGGCAAAGAACTGGAAAAGGAGGGTATGCCCTTTAATTGGGGAATGGCTGAACAAATTGTGGTATATGCTGGTGATGGAATACTATTGTGCTAAAAGGAATAATAAACTAGAGGAGTTCCAGGTGAACTGGAAAGACCTCCAGGAAGTGATGCAGAGCGAAAGGAGCAGAGCCAGAAGGACATTGTACACAGAGACTGATATACTATAGTAAAATCGAATGTAACACACTTCTGTACCAGCCGAAAGCAATTACACAGGACAGTTCTGAGGGATTTATGGTAAAGAACACTACCCACATTCAGAGGAAGGACTGCAGGAGAGGAAACATATAAGAAAAACAACTGCTTGAAAGCCTGGGTTGAGGTGGACATGATTGGGGATGTAGACTGGAAACTACCACAACAATGCAACTATCAACAATTTGGAAATAGGTCTTGATCAATGACATATGTTAAAACCAATGGAAATGTGCATCAGCCATGGGTGTGGGGAGAGAGGGGGATGAAGGGGAAAGTAGAAACATGAAACATGTAACCATGTTAAAAATGATTATTAATAAATGTTTAAAAAAATAAAAAAATAAAAAGAGATAAGGGAGGTAATTACATATTGACTAAAGGTAGTAAAGAGAATGAATTAATATTAGTACTTAACATATATATATGTGTATATATATATGTATATATATGTATATATATACATATATATATATACCAAATGATATATAGCATCCAGATTTTTAAAGTAGAAACTAAAGGAGCTTAAGGAGGAAATAGATAGTAAAACTATATTATTTGGTAACTTCAACCTTCTTCTATCAAAACTAGATAAATCTAACCCAAAAATAAATAAGAAAGAAGCAAAGGAAGTGAATGAGATTTTAGAAGTTAGATTTAATAGATATCTGGAGAATATTGGATAGGGATATAAAGGAATATATCTTTTTTCAGTAGCTCATTGTACATATACAAAAATTGACCTTATATTAGAGCATAAAAACTTCACAACCCTAAGGCTTAAAATTTGGGTTTTGACTAAATAAGAGAGTTATAAATTCAACGTTGTGGCCAGCAAATTAAAAATATTACCCCATAAGCCTGAAAAATGTTACCAGTTTTTATTTATAACGAGGAAGAGAAAGAGTTGAAATATGAAACGTAGGAGGGAAAGAGGTAAGGCGTTGCCTAGCCTACCCTACCTGCTAATCCTATGAAATTTAGCTTGTTCACTGATAAAGTTACAATCTCCAGGTGGAAGTCTGAGTCACTCACAAGTAAGGTGATGCAGGATCCAAGGAAATGAGTCTTTCTACAGAACTCATGCTGAAGGGAGTGTCCCACCAAAGCACCAACAAGCAGAGAGGGTCTCCTTTCTGAACCACCAAGGCAGGAATCTCTCCAAACCAGAAGTCCTGAGGAGAAGTATAAAGGAGAAGATCCCAAGAAGCCATGCTCCAAAGAAGAAGTCCAAAGGAGAAGTCCCAAGGAGCAGAGACTCCAAAGAAGTCCAAAGGAGAAAACTTATTTCATGTTACTTCCAGTCCCTTCCCCTCTTAACAGGGACCAATCATAGTTTCAAAATTGCCTAGCACTGGCCAGTGGGGCAGTATCTCTGAGATCCACCTCTCATCCTCTGAGGTTATAAACTCTTATCAAAGGATTCACAAGTTTCTAACCAATTGAGTTTAATGGGTAGTCTCTCTAAGTAAGTGAATTCTCTTATTTGATGGCTAACAAAGTGTTAAGTAGGTATTTCTTGATTGATTAACTCAAAATAGACAAAGAGAATAAAGAATTCTCTTTCACACAAATAAATGCAGAAAGGTAAAACCTGGTCTTATTCCAAATCCAGAAACTTTTTGCTACCTCTTTGAGTTTTAATTAGAGCTTTAATCTCTTATTGCCTCAGTTTCCTCATTTGTAAAATCAGGATAATAATCCTTGAATACTATATGAGAAAGAAATAAGAAAATGTACATAAAACAAAAAAATACATTTGGAACAGACAAATAGCATAAAATTTAATTGGTATATAGATGCAAAGTGTTAAGGTTCTTTCAATGGCTGAAAAACAGATCAAAAAAATGTGATGAGGCTACTTAAATGCTGCCAGTTAACTTTCTATTCATGAAATGTATTTTGACATACTATACAACTTTATAAAAAGCATTACTTTCTCTGTCCAATCCCCATCTTGCTTCCATACTATTTAGTTATTATGTTATTCCTTAACATATCAGTAGAAGTGTAGAAATCCATAACAATGGAGGTGCTTATACTATTTTATTCTACAGTGGGTTAATCAAAACTGAAATGTTGTGTTCACTTCTGGGTTTGTATTTTGAAGGGTTTATAACAAAGCTGGATTGTATCTCGAGGAAAGCATGAGAATCATTATGGTTGTGGAAACTATGTCACAGTGAGCAGTTGAAATAATTTAGCATATATCCTGCTACTTTAAATGACCTTCTGAATCTTAAAGTACAATATATACTGTCTGTGGTTTTTTTTTGTTATCATTGTTACTATATCTTTTATCTTGTTTTCAGTTTTCTGATGGTGTTTAAAAAATAGTTAGAAGGCAAATTGTACTAATTTGTATATTTATGATGCTATACAGCCTCTTACAAAGGTGGACATAAGCACTTTTTTTGCAATTGAATATGTGCTGAAATGTTATGTTCAGTTGAGTAGCTCAGTAGATTGAGAGCTAGGCCTAGAAATGAGAGATCCTAGGTTCAAATTTGGCCTCAGATACTTCCTGACTGTATGACTCTGGACAAGTCACTTAACCCCCATTGTCTAGCCCTTACCACTCTTCTACCTTGGGACCAATACACAGTATTGATTCTAAGACAGAAGATTAGGATTTTTAAAAAAGTAATCTAAGTTCATCTTCTGTAGACTCATTTATCCAGTAGCTACATCAGCAGACAAGTCATCAAAGATCTCAAGTATCTTGTTCTGTTCTAAGTAGTTCAAATTTATGTTGTCTATATTTTGGTAGCTTTAAATTACATATTGGTGGAAAATTATGAGAATTTTTCATGGAAACATCTATTAAAATGTTATATTTTATGGCTCTATCTAATGTCTGGGAAGATGTGGGCAACTGACAATATCATATTCTCTTCCTAATATAGATTAAAGTAACCCTACATGACACTAAGTAAGAGAGTTCTCAAGTTACTTACTTGAGTAAGCTCACACTTCCAAAGGTCATTGCCCCATCCCCTTGGGCAGTGCTAGGCAAATTGAAAGACTGCCATTGGTTCTTGTAAAGTCGGGGAGCAACAGGAAGTGACATGGAGAAACCTTTTTTAAAAAGGCCAGCTGGAGGATTCAGTCTTGGACTCAGCCTTGGTAAGCAGGAATGAAGGAGGATACCCTTTCCTTGGATGCTGTGGTGGTGAGTGGAGTGATTCTTTCCTTAGTTCTTTGGTGAGAAGACCCTCTCTGCTTCTTGGTGCTTCATTGGGACACTCCCTTCAGCATTCATTCTGGTGTTATTCTTGGCGGTCTTAGCCTCCTGTGCACTGAAGGTTCTCGGTGAATTCTTCAGCTTCCTGGCACTTCAGATTTTGGATTCCTAATTAGGACTTTGGATTCTGGTGAAATTTGCTTTAAGATTTGTATTTGTGTTCTGGAGACATTAGGATTAAACTCAGGGTATTTTGTAGCTACACAGTACTTTCTATCTCTTTATCTACATTTTTCCACTTTCACTCTTTCTATCTCTTAGTAAATAAAGCTACTAAAAGTCATTTTGACTTAACCTGCAATATTTTTAAATATTTAAATATTTAAAGTAATATTGGTGACCACAATATTACTTTAGAATTCTCATATTTAGCATAAAACCTAAAATTTAAATTCTTATAATAAAAAGTCTTTAGAGTTAGGTACTTTTTTGATTGTTTGCTCATTATTCCTATCCAGTCATTCTTGATTGCCCGGTCTTGGAGCTCCACTCTTAATTTTGGGCAAAAAGATCCCCCTGAGAACTGAGTCCTCACCCCAAACCATGGATTATGTCCCCACCCCAAGCCCAGACTGGGGTTCTTGGCTTTGCTCTGTGCCAATGTTGGTTTTTCCCTCTTCAGCCCAGACTCTCTTGGGTTGGGACTCTGGACTTCTCCACAGTTTTGTAATTTCAAGAACTGTTAGTTGGGTTGGACCTCTATTTGCCCAGCAGGATCTCAAGTTCTGACTTAGCTCATGTTTAAGTTTGGAACCTGTGAGAGCAGATGTGTACAGTGGTGGAGGTGTGTGGTGTGCTCCTGGCTTGCACTTCACTTGCTGCTATGCCTCCTGCTAGCTCTGCTCTCTTCTCACCTCAGTTTCCCAGATGATCTCTGCCTACCTTTTGGGTTTTTCTTTTTTGAAGGTTATTTTTCTCTGTCTCTTTGCTGGTCCTTTCACTCCTGTAGTGATTTTTTTGTATCATTTTGTAGTGATATTTTACTCTTGGTCAGAGAGGGTTTTCATGATCAAACAGCCTACTGTTGCCCTAGTTACTGCGCCATCTTGGCTCCACCTCCAGAAAAACACACACAGAGTAAAGATAAAGCTCTGTAGTCAAATCTTATGCTTCAGCTAAAGTTTATAAAAACATTGGTAGCAATTGTGATCTCAGACAAAGGAAAAGTGAAAATTGATCTAATTAAACTGGATAAGAAGGAAATTACATCTTGATAAAAGATACCCTCAATAAAATATTAGCAGGGAACATTAACATCCCCCCATCAGAGTCAGAAAAATCAAACCAAAAAATAAGTAGGAAAGATATAAAGGAAATAATTAGAGTTTTAAACAAATTAGATATATTTGATAGACTATTGGAGAAAACTGAATGGGAATGGAAAGGAATGTACCTTTTTCTCAGCAGAACATATGTTCATACAAAAAGATTAATATAACATAATAGGGGAGGAAGGCATCAAAATCAAATGTAGACCTATTATCAACAATGCAAAGATCTAGGACAACTCTAAAGTACTCATAACTATCCACCTCAGGGGGGATATTATATGTATATGTTTTTGTATATAATTTTTTTAAACAGTCTTTGAAGGGTTAAAATTTTGGGGTAGGAGTTTGACAATAGTATGGAGAGCAGGTGGATAAAACACCAACACTTAGTTTATTCTGAGAAATTCAGATAGCAAATAGGAAAGAAGAAAGTGAGTTTATCACTCATAACTATGTCTAAAATCCAAATCCAATACTAAAATTTCTAAGAAACCGTAAATCTAACTACCTTCTTGGGCTGGTTCTTCTTGCCTGGAAAATTAGTCCTATCTCAACTACACTGCTCCTATCTGGAAATTTATTCCCTAACTCCCTACTTATGCTAATCAATAACCATTAATCACCAGCAACCTCCTTAAATCTTGTTTCCTAATCTCAACTGTCAAATAGTCCAACTGACAGAGACAAAGACAGATGACCTCCTGCTCTCTAGATATCCAGAGAAAAAGAATCCCTTCTCTTAACTGACTCATATATACTTGGCCTCATCTCCTAGGTAACAGAACTGCAGCTCTGGCTCACTCTCAGAAGCTTGTGGAGGTTTTACTTAGAAATCCTTTTGCTCTTAAAGAGACAAAGGGAGATTAAGAAAACTCCTTTTATCATAGCAGAGTATGAACGGAGATTGAAGAATACCATTCTTCATTCTATTTTCTCTATAAATTTTCCTCTAGTATAAGCAATATTTTTTCACAATATTTTAAATATTGAAATATATATTTTACAACACATGTACCACCTACATCATATTACCTGCCTTTTGGGTGCTGGAGTAGAATTGGAAAGGGAGAAAATTTGGATTGCAAAATGTCAAAAATTATTATTAAGAAGGCTCCATGATAGTCTTGTATCGCTAAATGCATGTTGGACATCCTCACAAGAGTGAAACAAAGACATTCATTTCTCTTTTTATATTCCCAGTGATAGCAATCCTCTGTTACATAGTAGGCACTGAATAAATGCGTGTTGATTGAATAAATGCATTTCAAACATACAATTTCAAAGACAGAATTTGTCATCTTAGTCTTAAAAGCCATCCTTTTCCCTAATGTATTTTTTACTGCTAAAATCATTATTATTCAAATTAATAATCTTAAGCCAAGATACCACTTCTGAGTATATACATTGTTGATCTCCAGTTATGATTAATATCATAGGATAATAATAAAGATTATTAATTAAAATAATCTATGTAGACCAATTTCTAAATACCATCATTGTATCCACTTCTGATGACAGATTCCATTTTTTCCATTTTAAAATATTTCTCATGAGTTTCCCAATTAAAAAAAATATGTTATCAAATCAATGGCTTGGTGAAGACACATATTTGGGATGTTATCCCTTATGTATATAAAGTAAGCTACTATTTGATAAACCAAGGTCTGGAATATTATTAGAGTTTATGAGATATTGTATGGCATATATCTTTACAATAATACCACATTTAACCCCTTAAATATAATAAAAGATACCTTTATTTTCATGATTACTTTTTCTTTAAATTTTCATTGGTCTACTGAATTGATGAAATTAATACACACACACACACACACACACACACACACACATATATATATATTTCTATGTGGCATGAATCTAAAGCAACAAACACAATAAATTTTGAAACAAGCAGAATTTGTGCAACCAAATTAGTGCTTTCTTTTAAACCTTGGGTGGTTGCAGGCACTGTTTTATCTTCATAAAGCTTACAGGAACAATGGGGATAGAGACTTGTGATAATTCTATTAATTGAGCATAGCCTAACAAATTTTATGAAGATATTTTATTAGAGCAAATCCTAACTTTAGGCAAATTGATCTTTTTATTTTCCTTGGCAGGTTAAGTGTTCTAAATATTTAAAATATATAAAAATGTTTATGAATAACTTAAATATAATAAGCCTCTCTTTAAATACTTTATTCCTTCATGAGATGATCCCCAAACTCTGAAACCTCTAATTGGATAGTAAAAATATTGAGTGTTCACAGGTTATCCTAATGATATATCTGCAAAATAGACACGTGTTGAACACTTGATAAAGATTCAAAAGGAACTGTGAAGAGATGATTCATAAACTCTTGGGCCTTACTTTTATTTTTAACTTTAATAAAGACAGTTGGCAAATAATTTTTCCCTCTCTTGTCAGGCAAGTGATATTTTCAGTTATCTTCTCTTACTGCCTACTATTTTTTAAAATATAAATATTTTCAGCTACTTTTGATAAATGGTATAATAGATTCTATTTTTATATGAATTAGTATAATTATTATATCCATTTTACTACAAAGGAAACAGACTTAGGGAAGGTTAATGATTTGTCTATTGACATGCAGTCTGAACTAATTAGAATTGGAAGTTAGACATCCCTTCAGTTATAAAGACCATTGTTCTTTATACCACCATACTCTATAATTTGTAAGACAATAAAGGTTTCCTTTTGTAAGATTTAAATTAATGTCCCAAAACACCAAGTATTATTTTTGTAAAGTTTATTAATAATCACTTGGAGTAGAAAGAAGATAAACTAAGAGATAGAAGTTCAAGCCTAATTATCTAACAAAAAATAAACCAATATATGTTGTCCAGCCTCTCACCTCATGCCACCTCCACAAAATGCATTCAGGCAAAGAGAGAGACAGAGGCATGGCTACATTAAACTTATATCCTCCCTATATCAGCATGTAACATGAGAAGGAAAGTGGGATGCGGAGAATTAAAGTCTTGAGGAACAGATCATAATTACACACTTTTGATTCAAATAATTCATTGACTCAAACTATGAGCCATGTACAAAATCTTATTCTATTTGCAACAAAGAGAAATCAAAACAAAAAGTTATATTCATTTAAACTATGGTAGTAAATATATTGCTTTGCTACATCAATTAGTTTCTAAGCAAAAAGGAAAAAAGTAAATACTACTCATTATAAACATTTTTATTTGTTCAAAGGATTACCTGACTTCCTAGTCAAGGAAATAATTTCTGCATATATTGAAAATAATTAATTGAAAAAAAGCCAAAATATCTACTCAGTTCATTGAACTTTAATCATTCATCAATTTTTCACAACTTTTTTATTTTTTATTTTTATTTATTTTTAAGAATATTTTTCCATGGTCACATGATTCATGTTCTTTCCCTCCCCACCCAAACCCCACCCCCTCACTACTATCCCTGTAGCTGACATGCAATTCCACTGGGTTTTACAAGTATTCTTGATCAAGACTTATTTCCATATTATTGATAGTTGCACTGGAGTGGTCATTTAGAGGTTGCATCTCAAATCATATTCCCATCAACCCATGTGTTCAAGCAGTTGTTTTTCTTCTTTGTTTCTACTCCTACAGTTCTTCCACTAAATGTGGATAGCATTCTTTCTCATAATTCCCTCAGAATTGTTCTGGGTCATTGCATTGCTGCTAGTAGAGAAGTTCAATATATTCAGTTGTACCACAGTGTATCAGTCTCTGGGTGTAATGTTCTCCTGGTTCTGTTCTTTCACTCTGCATCAATTCCTCGAGGTCACTCCAGTTCACATGTAATTCCTTCAGTTCATTATTCCTTTGAGCACAATAATATTCCATCACCAACAGATACCACAATTTGTTCAAGCCATTCCCCAGTCAAAGGACATTCCTTCATTTTCCAATTTTTTGCCACCACAAAGAGAGTGGATATATATATATATATATATATATTTTTTTTTTTCATACAAGTCTTTTTCCCTATGATCTCTTTGGGGTATAAACCTAGCAGTGGTATAGCTGAATCAAAGAACAGACAGTTTTTTATAGCCCTTTGGGCATAGTTACAAATTGCCATCAAGAATGGTTGGATCAATTCACAACTCCACCAGCAATGCATTAATGTCCCAATTTTGCCACATCCCCTCTAACATTTATTACTTTCTTTTGCTGTCATCTTAGCTAATCTGCTAGGTGTGAGGTTGGTAGCTCTGGGTTGTTTTGATTTGCATTTCTCTAATTATAAGAGATTTAGAAGACTTTTTCTTGGCTTTATTGATAGTTTTGATTTCTTTATCTGAAAATTACCTATTTGTGTAATTTTTCACAACTTAAATGGCATCAAAATACAAGTTAGTATATTTGGTTTGTTATACGTTAATATCTTTTTTACTTCAAAATTGCTTATGAAAGTTCCTCTTTCCCTTCTCAGAATTCCTTCCTTATAATAATTTTTGAAATTCATCCATAAACAACCAATATACTGACAATATGAATGTATCTATTCCACTTCTTTTCCCATAGTTCCTTACCTTTTAAATGAAGAGGTATATGAAATTTTACACCTCTTCTTCAGGGCTAAAATTAGTCATTATAATCCCAAATAGTATTTAGTTTCATTCTATGATTACATTATGGGGTTGATAAAGTCACTTTATACATAATTTTCCTATTTCTACTTATTTCATTAGATACCGCATATATGTTTATTATTTTATGTTTATTATTTTATATGTTTACTTCATACATTTCTTTTTTTTTAAACCCTTGTACTTCGGTGTATTGTCTCATAGGTGGAAGAGTGGTAAGGGTGGGCAATGGGGGTCAAGTGACTTGCCCAGGGTCACACAGCTGGGAAGTGGCTGAGGCCAGGTTTGAACCTAGGACCTCCTGTCTCTAGGCCTGAGTCTCACTCCACTGAGCTACCCAGCTGCCCCCTACTTCATACATTTCTTGAAATTCTTCACAATCCTTGTTTTTTATAGAAAAGTAATTTTTACTTTCATTTATTCATCTCAATTACTTTAATTTTTTGATGAGTACCCATATTAAATTCTCTACTTTTCTCCATAAACAATTACTACAAAAATTTAAATATATACATTTTTTCTTATACATGATCTCCTTATACTATATGCTTAATGACATAACAATGGAATAATTAGCATAAATACTTTGGTCATTTTTGTCATAATTCAAATTTAGTTTCCATACTGTTTCCTTCAATTTTCATTGCAATGTTTTTAAGCATCGACTTTTCATAAATCATCAGCATTTCTATATATTTCCAACACATCACAGCAGCAAGAGGTAGAAAGAGAAACACCATTTAAAATCACCCTAGACAATATAAAATACTTAGGAATCTATCTACCAAAACAAACACAGGAATTATATGAAAACAACTACAAAACACTTTCCAGACAATTAAAACTAGATCTAAACAATTGGAAAAATATATATTGCTCATAGGTAGGATGAGCTACCATAATAAAAATGACCATTCTACCCAAATTAATTTACCTATTTAGCACCATACCTATCAAATTACCAAAAAACATTTTTACTGAATTAGAAAAAATATAACAAAGTTCATGTGGAATAACAAAAGATCAAGAATATTAAGGGCAAAAATGAAAAAAAAAATGTGAAGGAAAGGGGCCTAGCAGTACCAGATATTAAACTGTACTATAAAGCAGCGGTCATCAAAACGGTATGGTACTGGCTAAGAGACAGAAGGGAGGATCAGTGGAATAGACTTGGGGTAAGTGACATAAGCAAGACAGTGTATGATAAACCCAAAGAGCTCAAATTTGGGACAAAAAAATCCACTATTTGACAAAAACTGCTTTGAAATTTGGAAAGCAATATGGGACAGATTAGGTTTAGATCAACATCTCACACCCTACACCAAGATAAATTCAGAATGGTTGAATGACTTGAATATGAAGAGGGAAACTATAAGTAAGTTAAGTGAACACAAAATAGTATACCTATAAGATCTCTGGGAAAGGAAAGATTTTAAAACCAAGTAAGAGTTAGAGAAAATTACAAAATGTAAAATAAATGATTTTGATTATATAAAACTAAAAAGCTTTTTACAAACAATTCCAATGTAGCCAAAATCAGAAGGGAAACAAAAAATTGGGGAAAAAATCTTTATAACAAAAAACTCTGACAGGGGTCTAATTACTCAAATATACAAGGAGTTAAACCAATTGTATAAAAAATCAAGCCATTCCCCAATTGATAAATGGGCAAGAGACATGAATAGGCAATTTTCAGATTAAGAAATCAATAGTATCAATAAGCACATGAGAAAGTGTTCTAAATCTCTAATAATTAGAGAAATGCAAATTAAAACAACTCTGAGGTATCACCTCACACCTAGCAAATTGGCTAAAATGAAAGAAGGGGAGAGTAATAAATGTTGGAGGGAATGTGGCAAAACTGGGACATTAATGCATTGCTGGTGGAGTTGTGAACTGATCCAACCATTCTGGATGGCAATTTGGAGCTATGCTCAAAGGACTATAAAAGAATGCCTGCCCTTTGAACCAGCCATACCATTGTTGGGTTTGTACCCTAAAGAGATTATAGATAAAGAGGCTTGTATGAAAATATTTATAGCTGCACTTTTTGTGCTGGCAAAAAACTGGAAAAGGAGGGTATGCCCTTCAATTGGGGAATGGCTGAACAAATTGTGGTATATGCTGGTGATGGAATACTATTGTACTCAAAGCAATAATAAACTGGAGGAATTCCATGTGAATTGGAAAGACCTCCAGGAATTGATGCAGAGTGAAAGGAGCAGAGCCAGAAGAACATTGTACACAGAGACTAATATACTGTGGTAAAATAGAATGTAATGGACTTCTGTAGTAGCAGCAAAGCAATGACCCAGGACAATTCTGAGGGATTTATGGAAAAGAATGTTACCCACATTCAGAGGAAGAACTACAGGAGTGGAAACAGAAGAAAAACAACTCCTTGAACACATGGGTTGATGCAGACATGATTGGGGATACAGACTCGAAACTACCACACCAATGAAACTATCAACAATTTGGAAATAGGTCTTGATCAATGACACATGTTAAAACCAGTGGAAATACCCATCAGCCATGGTGGGGGGGGGTCTGGGGGGATAAAGGGGAAAGTAAGAGCATGAATTATGTAACCATGTTAACTTTTCTAAAAAATAAATATTAATAAATGTTTAAAAAATAAATAATTACAAGTGTAGAATAAAAAAAGAATATACTTTTATTGAATTTAAAACATTTAAAATACATATCAACTAAAAGAAACTTTCCCCCTATTTTAATTTCCCATCTAGAGTAAGTTTTAATGTTTTAATATTATTTTTTATAAAATTAAAATTTAATTTTGGAAGTAGTCTTTATATATGTTTCTTTGACTTAATCACATTTATTTCTTCTGAAATAAGTATAAATTGGCAAAGATAAGCGAAACTTTTATGGTGAAAACAAGTGGCCTACAACTTTTATTTTATTTTCCTTGCTTAAGGTAATCTCTAAATAAGTGATTGTCAAATAATTTTTAGTTTTGCATTTAGTTTTCCTATCTTTTTTAGCAATTGAACTGAACGTAAGAAGAAAAAGGTAATTACTCAAAGAAATTATATTCTGAAGGCTATACAATAATTATAATTATTTTTTTCAAAACGAATGTTATTTATCTTCAGAATGCATGGTATATAATTAAGGCCATCTGTAATTATCCTTCTTTATTGTACTATTTCATTTTGGCATTTGTTTCAAAAGATCAGAAAAATTAAAATGGTATATGTACAAAATTGAAACCTCTTTCAATATTTGCTTATTTGAACTATTAAAAATCACAAGCAATATTTTCTTAGGGAAAAAATAATTGTTATATTAAAATTCTTTAAGCCTACATGTTTACTTTATATTTGATCAGAAGCACAGTTCCTGCAAGATAGATGAAACGTTATACAGAGCCATCAGATCTCTATAAAATCACACTCCAAAAAGCTATTATAAAGTACTTTAAAATTGAATTCTAGAGCAGTATAACCAAAATAAAAAAAGATGAGGTGCAACAATTTTTCAATCCAACCCAATTTAGAAGGTCAGCACAAAAAATCCGGGGTCGGAGTAGAGCACAAAGCAGCATGCCAAAGCAGGCCTTGTAGCAACAGGGCGGATTTAGAAGATAAGGTTTCTGAAGCTCTAAACCACAGTCAGTGGGGTAAGGTTGGACAGCTGCTCATAAGTAGATTCCAGGACTTCCTTTACTGACTCTGGGTTCAAGACTCTTGCCACATTGCCCATACAGTGATCCAAGTCTCAGTCCTATGTTGCTGTCTCAGACAGAAGAGCAATATTAGCACTTGTAATCTCAGGGGAGTGGGGATCCTGGTTCACAGATGAGAGCACAGGCCAGGGGAACATTAAACATACATCTCTTTATATCATTCCAACTTGGAAGAATTAAAAGCTTTGAGATCAACAGAGGTATTTCTGAAGGGAGTTACAAACACAACCTGAAGCTTACAACAGTGCTTCCTTCATCATATTTATAATACCCAAAATTAACAGGTTTTTTTTTTAAATTAAAAGAGCAAAAGTCTAGAAAATGAGTGAAAAAGGAACTGAACAAAGAAATGTATTTTGATGACAGAGAATACTAAAAACACAAACTCAGGAAAAAACAGCAAAATAAACACCAATGAATCCAAAGCCTACAAGAAAACATGAATTGGACAACTTCCAAGTTAAAATGGGAGGAGAAGCAAGGCTCTTTCTCTCTTCTTCACCAACCAATATAAAGTGCCTCAAAAGGACAAAACCAAAATCAGGTGAGCAAAGGGGCTCCACTATGTATGTTTGGAATTGGGGGGTGCCATTTAAAAGTATGTTACAAACTTCCTGTGGACATATGGGGAACTTGCAGACTACATTCCCCATGATCCAATGGGTTTTCCGGTTTCCAGCTTTGGGCTTGGGGACATCAGACGTCCCCATGTAAGGGGCAGTTTAAATTCAGAGGAGGGCCTAGAGAAGGTCTCTTGGTTTCCTGAGTGGCTGGCTGGTGTACAAGAGAGACAGGATGGGCATTGGTAGTAAATTTAAAAGATAGTCAAGCATGGTCATATATATTTCACCAACATGGCCATGGCTATTAAAACATTAATTTCTCTTATATTAAATGTCTTTATCATTTTTTATTGTAACAATTATGGCAACTATACGAAGTTTGGATTATGAATTCTCAATTTTCCAATTAGCCTAACGAAAGCAGTAGTATGCCTGCTTTTTGGCCATCTTGCTCAGCTCTTTTGAGCAATTTTTTAAAAAAGGAAAGGCTTTACTCGCCATGTTTTTGCTAAAAGTAACAGCGTGTTTTTGCCTCCCGAGGGACTCAGCCAGCCAGTCCTGCCTGACCCACCTTGGGAGGTCAGACCAGCCGATTCTGGCTTCTGACTTTAAACCCAGCCAGTGCCCAGCCAGTGCCTCTGCTGACGATCTCCCTCAGTCCTGACCTGGCCTCCTTTCCTGCTGCTTCTGTTCTCTGCCTAATCCCAAATCTGGAGCCAGCCAGTGCAGACCGCTTACTCCCATCCTGTTCACTGCCGAAACCTGAGATTTCTGAGTGATCCCCGCCCTGACTTGCGGAATGCCACCGTTTCAGCTTCAGCCTTTGCCACTAAAGATTTGGGAAGTACCCCCCCCTTTCTCCCTACTCTCTGGTTGAGGACTCTTAACCTGAAAGACCATTCTTGCCCTCCACGGGGTACCCCCGCCCACAATCTCTACACCTGGGATTTTCTACAAAACTGACCTAAGCTTTTCTCTAGCCCAGAGCTCACAATCCCACATGGATGCTAGTGTCTGAACCTTGATCTTTAAAAACCCCTTAAGCTCAGCAGAACTCAAACAGAAGAACCTTAAATTGAATCAGGGGTGGACTTTCAAAAGCTCAGAACTGAATGAGTTTTATTAATGTTTTAAAGAAACTCTGTAGCTTACTGTATTTTGATGATTAGTTTTATGAATTAATTTTGTTTATTTCATTGATTTTCATGTTGCACTGAATCATTTTAAGCTAATGAAGTTTCTGCTTATGATTTTATTATATTTCCTAATTTATTTGAGACTTTACTGTATCAAAACAATGCTATTATATGTACCATCTATGAACATCCTATAGGAGAACATGGCTCAAGTTTTTATTCTATCTTAATAGTTGTGTACAAACTTGGAGATTTTGATGCCTTGAGAATTTAAATTATAATTTTTATGAGAGGTCTTTAAAATTGACTTTAGATACCTAGTACCCTTCTGTATAAATGATAAGATTATTATGCATTTATTTAAAAAATTGTTGCCTTAAATAGGTAGAAGCATAAAAATTTCCTAACCGGGATTTTTTTTAAAACAGGAAGCCAAGAGAACTCCTGTAACTTCTATCAGAAGGATCTAGAAATCCTGAGCATAATTTACACCAGAAAGTTTTTTTTTTTATCAGATTTTGCTATAAAGGCAGTAACAGAGATTGTTGAGAAAATATCTTAGCCAAGGTTTGAAATTTGTAAAAAGTATATTATTTTTGAACATCATTGTTTATTGTTTTAAAATGCGTTATTAGAAATTATGGTACTCTATTTAAATGTGCATTATGAATCTGCAATTTTGTAAAACCCATTTACATTCCCAGAAAATGAATCTCAATTTGGGTAAAAAACCCTTCACTAGTTCTAAACTAGATTTATATATATTTGAATTTTTAAAAAAATTATTAATATTCATTTTTAACATTGTTACATGCTTCATGCCCCTACTTTCCCCTTCACCCCCCCGCTCTCCCTTCACCCATGGCCGATGCATATTTCTACTGGTTGTAACATGTGTCCTTGTTCAAGACCTATTTCCAAATTGTTGATAGTTGCATTGGTGTGGTTGTTTCGAGTCCACATCCCCAATCATGTCCACCCCAACCTATACGTTCAATCAGTTGTTTTTCTTATATGTTTCCTCTCCTGCAGTCCTTCCTCTGAATGTGGGTAGCGTTCTTTACCATAAATCCCTCAGAGCTGTCTTGTGTCATTGCATTGTTGCTAGTACAGAAGTCCATTGCATTCGATTTTACCTCAGTGTATTGGTATCTGTGTACAATGTTCTTCTGGCTCTGCTCCTTTCACTCTGCATCAGTTCCTGGAGGTCTTTCCAGTTCACATGGAATTCCTCCAGTTTATTATTGCTTTGAGTACAATAGTATTCCATCACCAGCATATACCACAATTTGTTGAACCATTCCTCAATTAAAGGACATACCTTCCTTTTCCAGTTCTTTGCCACCACAAAAAGCACAGCTATAAATATTTTCGTACAAGTCTGTTTATCTATGATCTCTTTGGGGTACAAACCCAGCAATGGTATGGCTGGTTCAAAGGGCAGGCATTCTTTTATAGCCCTTTGAGCATAGCTCCAAATTGCCAACCAGAATGGTTGGATCAGTTCACAACTCCACCAGCAATGCATTAATGTCCCAATTTTGCCACATCCCCTCCAGCATTCAATACTCACCCTTTTTTCATTTTAGCCAATCTGCTAGGTGTGAGGTGATACCTCAGAGTTGTTTTGATTTGCATTTCTTTAATTATTAGAGATTTAGAACACTTTCTCATGTGCTTATTGATACTTTTGATTTCTTTACCTGAAAATTGCCTATTCATGTCTCTTGCCCATTTATCAATTGGAGAATGGCTTGATTTTTTATACAATTGATTTAACTCCTTGTATATTTGAGTAATTAGA
>NC_058132.1:445919741-445953662 GCF_016433145.1 Gracilinanus agilis
CTCAAATATACAAGGAGTTAAATCAATTGTATAAAAAATCAAGCCATTCCCCAATTGATAAATGGGCAAGAGACATGAATAGGCAATTTTCAGGTAAAGAAATCAAAAGTATCAATAAGCACATGAGAAAGTGTTCTAAATCTGTAATAATTAGAGAAATGCAAATCAAAACAACTCTGAGGTATCACCTCACACCTAGCAGATTGGCTAAAATGAAAAAAGGGGAGAGTAATGAATGCTGGAGGGGATGTGGAAAAATTGGGACATTAATGCATTGCTGGTGGAGTTGTGAACTGATTCAACCATTCTGGCTGGCAATTTGGAACTATGCTCAAAGGCCTATAAAAGACTGCCTGCCCTTTGATCCAGCCATACCATTGTTGGGTTTGTACCCCAAAGAGATCATAGATAAACAGACTTGTACAAAAATATTTATAGCTGTGCTTTTTGTGGTGGCAAAGAACTGGAAAACGAGGGTATGTCCTTCAATTGGGTAATGGCTGAACAAATTGTGGTATATCTGGTGATGGAATACTATTGTGCTAAAAGGAATAATAAACTAGAGGAGTTCCAGGTGAACTGGAAAGACCTCCAGCAACTGATGCAAAGCAAAAGGAGCAGAGCCAGAAGAACACTATACACAGAGACTGATATACTATGGTAAAAATCAATTGCAATGGACTTCTGTACCAGCAGAAAGCAATAACACAAGACAGCTCTGAGGGATGTATGATAAAGAACACTACCCACTTTCAGAGGAAGGACTACAGGAGAGCAAACATATAAGAAAAACAAATGCTTGAATGCATGGGCTGAGGAGGACATGATTGGGGATGTGGACTCGAACTTACCACACCAATGCAACTAACAACAATTTGGAAATAGGTCTTGAACAAGGACACATGTTACAACCAGTGGAAATATGCATCAGCTATGGGTGGGGGGAGAGCATGGGGTGAAGGGGAAAGTAGGGGCATAAAGCATGTAACCATGTTAAAAATGAATATTAATAAATATTTAAAAAAGAAAAGACAATTCCCAGGAATGTAATTACCAAACTCAAGAGCTTCCAAGCTAAGGAGGAAATATTACAAAAAGCCAAAAAGAAACAATTCAGATGTCAAGGAGCTCCAATCAGGATTATACAGGATCTGGCAGCCACCTCATTAAAGAACCTCAAGGATTGGGATATGATATCCAGAAAGAAAAGAGAATTGGGTCTACAACCAAGGATCACCTACCCATCAAAACTGACTATATACTTCTATCTGAAATTATGGGCATTTAACAAAATAGAAGATTTCCATGTATTAGTATAGAAAACAGCAGAATTAAATGGAAAATTTGATATCCAAATACAAAAATCAAGAGAAATGTGAAAGGTAAATAAGAAAGTAAAGGGGAAAATATTTTAGGGCTTCATTAAGGTCAAATTGTTAATATTCTTATATGGAAAAATGTTATTTGCAATTGTCAAAAATTGTATTCACTGGGGGGGGGATAGCTGGGTAGCTCAGTGGAATGAGAATCAGGCCTAGAGATGGGAGGTCCTAGATTCAAATCTGGCCTCAGACACTTCCCAGCTATGTGACCCTGGGCTAGTCACTTGACCTCTGTTGCCCACCCTTACCACTCTTCCACTTAGGAGCCAATACACAGAAGTTAAGGGTTTAAAAATTGTATTTACTATTATAATAGTTAGAAGAATTATTCACAGGTAGAGGCTAGCGTACTAAGTGGAGTAAGATGATACGCAAAAAAAGAAAAGGGGGAAGACAAGATGGAACCAAGAGAAACTTGAAGGAATAAGAAAAATAGGATAACCTATAATAAATAAAGAGGCACATGGGAGGCGGAGGGGAAGCATACATTAATAAGGAGGAGAGAAAAATAGCTGTAATAGTAATACTAAACCTTACTCTCAGTGCAATCAGTTCTGAGAGGGAAGAGCATCTAGATCCATTGTTGTATTGAAATCTATCTTATCATACAGGGAAATTGAAAGGGAAAAACAAAAGGGGGGTGTTATTGAGGGGAGTATAAAAAGGATGGGAAATAGAGGGGGGAGAAAATTTAACAGAGCCTAAAAAAAGATAGGGATAAAAAGGGAAGGATGGAAAGGGAAGTAACATAAGGGTGGGTATTAGGGGGACCGAGTAAAAGCAAAACACTGGTGTAGAAAGAAATAGTGAAATAAAAAGAGCAGGACTAGGAGAGAAAATCAAAATGTTGAGGAATACACAGGTCATATTCATAAACCCTGAATGTGAATGGGATAAACTCACCCATAGAATGGAACCAAATAGTAGAGTGAATTTGTAGACACACAGAGTAAAGGTAAAAGGCTTAAGCAAAATCTATTGGGCATCAACTGAGAAAAAGAAGGCAGAAGTTGCAATCATGATATCTGACAAAGTCAAGGTAAAAAATAGATCTAATTAAAAGAGATAAGGAAGGATCCCGATAAAAGGTTCTAAAGACAATGAGGAAACATCAGTATTCAACATGTATGCAACAAATTGTATAACATCCAGATTTCTAAAGGAGAAACTGGCAGAGCTCAAGGAGGAAATAGAAAGTAAAACTATTGGAGATCTCTTTATCATCTCTGATTATCTGATAAGGATAGTTTAGTTGATAAGGAAATAAGGACAGGACAAGGGAGTTGTCTTTTACTTCATGCTTCCAGTTCTGGCTCCAGGAGCATGGAGTTTATTATATATACTTCAAGACTCATTTCACACAAAAGACCCCCCCCCCGCCCGAAACTTCGCATTTGCGCCGAAACACAAATTATGTCACGTCAAAGCACAATAAAGTTATAGTTTTACAAAGAATTTTACTCATTTCACACAAAAGAACCCCCCACTGAAACTTTGCAGATGTGCAGAAGTTACAAATTATGTCACATCAAAACACAAAACATTGGCTTCAGAATAGACAAAGGCCAAGGCTGAATTTTGACTAGGTTCTTATCAGAAAGCCAAGTTGGGGAGTATCTTGGCCTTGGCTATAACAGGCAGCAGCATTCCTTGCTGTATTAACAGTGTTAACCCTTGAAATTCAGGTTTGATAGGAACTTAAAGCTTTTCAATAAGGCCACAATACTTTTTAACAAGAAATCACAAGGATCACAAAAGGGGTAAAAAGAGGAGTCTCAGATTTTTATCTATTCTCTTATTGGCTTCCCACAAAACTACACTAGTGAGAGATCTGGACCTTTCTTTATCACATCTAGATGAATCAAATTAAAAACTAAATAAGAAAGAGGTAAGAGATGTGAATGAAATCTTAGAAAAATTAGAGTTAATAGATATATGGAGAAAAATAAATAGGGACAAAATGGAATACACTTTCTTTTCAATAGCACATAGTACATTCACAAAGATTGGCCATGTATTAGGGTATAAACCATGGCAAATAAGTGCAAAAGAGAAGAAATAATGAATGCAAACTTTTCAGATCATAATACAATAAAAATAATAATTAGTAAGGGTGCACGGAGAGGCAAATCAAAAACTAATTGGAAATCAAATAATATGATTTTCCAAAATAAGTTAGTGAAAGAAAAAATCATAGAAAAGATGAAAAATTTCATTGAAGGAAATGAAAATGATGAGACATCCTATAAAATCTATGGGATGCAGACAAAGCAGTACTCAGGGAGAAATTTATTTCCTTTAGTGCATATATTAACAAATTAGGGAGGGCAGTGGTCAATGAATTGGGCATGCAAATTAAAAAACTAGAAAGTGATGAAATTAAATACCCAGATTAAATAAAATAGAGAAAGTATTGGTTAATCTTATAAAAAAAAGAAAAGAAGATGACCAAATTAACAGTATTAAAGATGAAAATCTAGTAAAAAGGAAATTAAGGCAATCATTAAAAACTGTTTTGTTAAATTATTTGGCAATAAATACAATAATCTAGGTGATATGGAAGAATATCAACAAAAATATAAATTACCAAGATTAACAGAAGAAGAAATAGAATTCTTAAATAATCCCATATCAAAAAAAGAAATTGAACAAGTCATCACAGAACTCCCTAAGGAAAAATCTGCAAGGCTAGGTGGTTTCACAAGTGAATTATATCAAAAATTTTAAGAACAACTAATCCTAATACTTCCCAAATGATATGACATGATAAGCAAAGAGGGAGTTCTACCAAATTCCTTTTATGACACACATATGGTGTTCATTCCAAAGCCAAGAAGATCTAAAATGGAGAAAGAAAACTACAGACCAATCTCCTTAATGAACATAGTTTCAAAAATCTTAAACAGAATACTAGCAAAATGACTCTAGCAAGTGATCACAAGGGTTATTCCTTATGATCAGGTGGGATTTGTAACAGGAATGCAAGGATGGTTCATTATTAGGAAAATCATCAACATAAATGACCATATTAACAAGCAAACTAACAAAAAAGACATCTCAATAGATGCAGAAAAAGCCTTTGACAACATGCAACACTCATTCCTATTGAAAACTCTAGAAAGAATAGGAATAGAAGGGACTTTCCAAAAATAATAAACAGTATATATTTAAAATCATCAGCAAGTATCATCTGTAATGGGGACAAATTAGAAGCCTTCCTAATAAGATCAGCAGTGAAATAAGGATGTCCATTATCACCTTTATTATTGAACATTTTACTAGAAACCCTAGCAGTAGCAATTAGAGAAGAAAAAGAAATTGAAAGTATTAAAATAGGCAATGAGGAGACCAACCTATCACTCTTTGCAGATGATATGATGGTCTACTTAAAGAATCCTAGAGAATCAACCAAAAAGCTAGTGGAAATAATCAACAAGTTTAGCAAAGCTGCAAGATTCAAAATAAACCCACATAAATCATCAGCACTTCTACATCTTTTCAACACATCCTGGCAGCAAGAGTTAGAAAAAGAAATTGCATTGAAAATCATGCTACACAATATAAAATACTTAGAAATGTACTTGCCAAGACAAATACAGGAATTATATGAACAGAACTATAAAACACTTGTCACATGATTAAAACTAGATCTAACCTATCAGAAATACATTAATTGTTCATGGGTAGGATGAACTAACATAATAAAAATGACAATCCAACCCAAATTAATTTACTTATTTAGTGCCATACCTATCAAACTATCAAGAAACTTTTTTTTACTGAATTAGAAAAAACAATTACAAGGGGGGAGGGGGTCAGCTGGGTAGCTCAGTGGATTGAGAGCCAGGCCTAGAGACAGGAGGTCCTAGGTTCAAAACCGGCCTCAGACACTTCTCAGCTGTGTGACCCTGGGCAAGTCACTTGACCCCCATTGCCTACCCTTACCACTCTTCCACCTATAAGTCAATACACAGAAGTTAAGGGTTTAAAATAAAAACAAACAAGCAAACAAAAAAAAAATTACAAGGTTCATTTGGAACAGTGGTTCCCAAACTTTTTTGGCCTACCGCCCCCTTTCCAGAAAAAAATATTACTTAGGCCCCTGGAAATTATTATTTTTTAAATTTTAATGGCGATTAATAGGAAAGATAAATGCACCTGTGGCCATCACCACCCCCTTGATCGCTGCAGCACCCACCAGGGGGATGGTAGTTCCCACTTTGGGAATCACTGATTTGGAAGAACAAAAGATAAAGAATATCAAGGGAAATAGTGACAAAAAAAACTGTGAAGGCTGGGTGCCTTAGCAGTACCAGATCTTAACCTGTACTATAAAGCAGTAGTTATCAAAACAAACTGGTACTGACCGGTTAAGAGACAGAAGGGAGGATCAATTGAATAGACAGAGTAACTGACCTCAGCAAGACCATATATGATAAACACAAAGATCCCAGCTTTTGGGACAAAAATCCACTATTTGACAAAAAGTGCTGGGAAGAATGGAAAAGAATATGGGGATGGTAAGAGGTGAGAGAAATAAAATGAATCATGCAGCCATGGAAAAAATAATTAATTAAAAAATTAAGCAAAAAAAGAAAAATATAAATTGATCTCAATGCTCAAAAGAATTTATGGAGAAGATAAACAAATTTTTAAAATCAGAGTGGTAGGAAAACATGTGGAAAATGAAAATGATACAGAAAAATCATGAAAAAAGTCAATGGCATAGTAAAGGAGACACTAAAAATATTGAAGAAATTAATATCTTAAACAAACAGAATAGGCTAATTTATATAAGTAGAGGCATTAAAATCCACTGAAGAGAAGAATTTCTTAAGAAGTAGAATTGGTGCCCAATAGATTTTGATACAGCAAATGAGGTAGGTAAATCTGTGGTGTCCTCAGCCAGCCCCTGATGACCTAGAGATTGCACCGCAGAGGTCTGAATGTGGAGGGTAGGCAAGTCTTTGTACTGAGCTCCAGAGAGGTTTCTGCCCATGAGCTATTTTTTGAGTCTTTCTGGCTGAGTCTTCTGTGTGTTGCCCCTCTCCTCTATTTCTTCACCTAAGCTCTGCATTCCTCAGCCTCTTGGGGTCCCAAGTATCACTGCTCTTAGAAATAGTCTGTGGTGTCTTCAGTCTGTTCCTTGAGAACCCAGAGGTTGCCCAGTGCTTGCTCCAGGTTCGGATTCTGATGTTGAAGGTGGAGTAGGGGAAGGGTGGTGAGCTTGCACTTTGGTAAGAAAAATTTTGCCCCCTTTGAGCATGGAAATGCCCAAACTTTGCCTACATTAGTTGCTGCATCATACAGTGGAGTCCCTTTGCTCATCTAATTTTGGTTTTGTCCTTTTAAGGCATTTTATATTTGTCGTTGGAGAGAAGAGGAAGAGCCTTGCTTCTACTCTTGGGCCATCTTAATCTGGAACAGATTTATCTACTTCTAAGAGAAGGAAGGCTGAAGTACCCTACCAGTAACATTTTACTATGTATTTCTGCCTGTAACTCTTATAACTCTTCCTTTAGGAAACTGGATGCTCTGTCATTTTGTGCATATTGGTTTCATATCAACATTGTTTTATTGTTGATAATACCTTATATCAATATGCATTTTCATTCCATATCTTTTTAAATTAGATAGATTTTTACTTTTTTTTTGGTCAGATATGATTGCTTCCCCTACTTTTTTACTTTAGCCGAGACATAGCAAATTCTTTTCTCACCCTTACTTTTACTCTGTATGTCTCATTGATGGGTTTCTTGTACACAGCACATTTGGGGATTCTGGTTTTAATATGTTCTGCTGTCCTTTTTCTTTTTCTTGGTGAGCTTATCTCATTTATATTCACTTTTATGAGTAAAAATCTATTGTTTTTCTCTATCTTATTGTCCTCCTGTTTACTCTTCTCTTTCAGTTTCCTTTTAATCTTTCCCTGTTCACAGATGTTTTTTGTTTGACAACTTCCTCCCCCAATTCACCTTCTTTTAATGCATCTCCCTTTCCCTTATTTCCTCTATTTTATTTCTTTGTAGAATAAAGCAAGTTTCTCTAGGTGACTGAGTGTGGTTTTTAGTTCCACTTTGTTCTTATTCTGATGAAAATAAGGTTCAAGCATAGACTGCCACCCTCCACCCTTTCTTCTTCTGTATTGCCTTTTTTTGTTTCTCTTCATCCAACTTCATCCAACTTTACCATCTTCTATTTCCCATTTCCTCTCTCCTCATATTTTCCACTTTCTATCCCTTGATGATTTGTGGGGATATGGAGGGGGGGGGGGAGGGAGGATATCAGCCTATTCTATTCAGATTCCTTTCTTTTTTCTATCTATTCTCCTTTTCATTCTTTAACACTGATGAAACATTTTAGGTATTTTGCATACTTTATCTAAAGTATCATAATTATCTTAAGTATTAACTAATTAAAATTAAATCTCTAATATACTGCTTAGTTACATTACAAATTTACATTATTCTGCTTCAAGTAGACCCTCACTGCATTGAGAGAGCAAATATTTTATTCCTTATGTATTGTTTCTCTAGGACACTTTGCAAAGAAGCTTTTCTAAACTTTCTCCTCTAATACAAATCCCAAGATTCCTACTCCTCAAACCCCTGCCCAGCTGGAAACTTTGTTTCTTACCTTATTGGGGGGGAAAAAGAGCCCTTTTGATCTAAGTTCACACTCCTTAATCTCAAAAATTCTTTGCAACCATCTCTTCTTTCCTTCTATTCACTTAATCCTCTGACAAAGAGGTAGTACTATTATTCAAGTCTAGATGTGTTCATGATCTCAAACTCTCTATTCTTCTCCAGGAGATTATATACTCAATTATTCCTTATGTACACACTTGAATCTTTAATCTCTCCCTATCAGCTCTTTTCCTTCCCTAATGCTAAAAACAAAACCAAATAGAATACACTATTTCCCTCCCCACTGTTTAAATCTCTTCTATGTATTGTCTATGAATTTGAATGCAAGGAAAGTCCTTAAAAGCACATTTTGTCTTTCTTTCTATTTGTATTTTCAGTACTTAACATACTGTTTGTCACAGAGTTAGTGCTTAATAAATGTTTGTTGCCCTACTTTCTGACTACTTTTCAGTCTTCTTTGCAGGCTCATAATCTACATCATGCCTGTTCCTAATTTTGATATTCTCAAAGGTTATGTCTGAGGTCAGGGGTCAGCAACGTATGGCTCTCAATCCATATCTGGCTCTTTTGAGGGCCAGATATGGCTCTTTCTGCAGGAGCCATAAAGTCAATTTTTTTTCAGGCGCTGTTACAGGAGCGCGCACTGTTACAGGAGCATGCACTATGAGCACTGTAGGGCTCTCATGAAATTACATTTTAAAAAATGTGGCGTTTATGGCTCTCATGGCCAAAAAAGTTGCCGACCCCTGTCCTAGGTCATCTCTTTTCCCTCTTCTCTCCCTCTCTCTGTCTCTGCTTTTTTATCTTTTCCTTCTTTTCTTCTCTATTTCTCTCTTTCTATCTCTGTCTGCTGCTCTCTTTTGATATCACAAGTTTCCATAGATCTAATTCCCAAATTTATGTGTCTGGCTTCTGTCTCTCCACAAAGCTTCAGTCCTTAATCATCGACTACCTATTAATCACTTCAAACCGAATATTCTGCAAATATATAAAAGATGCTATTTTCATCTAAATGATCTAAAGATGAATTTTCCTCTAAACAGTCCACGTTTCCACACATTTTCATTTCCATCAAAGGCACCATCATTTTTAGGATTTCAGGTTCCTGACATCAGTATGATCTTGGACTCCTTTCACTTCATATTTGCCAAATATTTCCAGTTCTACCTTCTTATTTCTTGCATTTTATAACTTCTCTTCATTCACACATCTACCATCTTAGTTCAAATTCTTATAACTTCTCACATAGATTACAGCAATACCTTTAGTATTGATTTCTCTTTATCAAGTCTCAGCCTGTGAGTCCAGTGGTTTTCTATTGAATTCACAATAAAAATATAAGCCTTTCTGTTTAACTTTAATGTCCTATACAACCTGGCTGCAAACTATCTTTCTAGTTTCACTCACTTCTTCCCATACTGTGATACAGCCAAACTGACCTTTTTTTCCACTTGCATGACACACCGTCTCCTATCTCAGTACCTTTCAACTAACTGACCACTTTGCCTTAAGTTCATTTGAAGATGAAAGATTTTAAAAATTGATTGGTATATTTTGTAAACACTGCTTGTTTAAATGTTTTTGATGTATACATCTCAAGGTCTTATAATAAAATACCTCTGGGAACTGAAAGGTAGAGATAATTGTTCTCCTTGTAATACTTTTATTATCTGAGTTTATACATTTCAATTACTTTAGTGCCTTAGGACTCCATTATTTTTATTAAAGGACAAGTACTAGCCATCACTACTGGGAACAATAATACTGAAGATTGAACAGGTTTGTGCTGTTATGCAATTTTATGATTTTGGTAGTCTCTTCTCTCTAGAGCTGAATTAAAAACTTTTGAATCACCAATTCACCAGACTCAGACTTCCTGAAGTGACATTCAGTATAGACTAAAGTCAGCAGTTATGGTGACAAGAGAACAAAATAGTCCCTGATAATTGTCATTGCTACCTTGCCTCTGACAGCCTTAAACATTTTTTTGAGGTTAAAGAGCATTGTGGAAAAGGATGATCTCACATTTTTCTGTGGTATATTAAAATTTTGGTTTCCTTGAATTAATCCCCCTAAGAAGACTTTACTGTTTCAATACCCAGTTTCCTTCAAAACTAGGAGTCCGAGCTATATTCCAGTACCAGAAGGGAGATAAAGAAATTCTCTAACATTAATACAAATATGGAGGCAGGAGAGAGATGAACTCGTGCCAGAATTTGGTGGGGTATAACTGCATTTCATTCAGAAATCATTTATATGAATAACATGAGAAAATTAATTGCATTTTATTTTTATTTCAGGAGCTTTCAAATTATATTAAATGATTAGGTACAAGCTAAAGAAAGGATCAATGCAGCTATCTATCTCTGATTGAAAGAAGTGTATTAATATCTTTACTGTTACAGTTAGATAACACAAAATTATTATCCTGTTACCTGTTACCTTTGAATTAAAATGACACATACTCATCCTAAAAGTGCATAACTAAGAAATAGTGAAGCAGTTTTACTGGATTTCAAAAACTATGATTCTCTTATCTAATTTTTCTGCCTTTCTCTTAACAAAACAAAGGATATCCACCCTTATTATAACTATTAATACTTTTTCTCTCAATGTTACTGTGTGCCTAGTTTAGATTTGCTGCGTACATGCTATCTCCCTTTAAAATGAAATTAGGTGTTAATTATTTTTTTCATAAAGTAAATTGAGCTGATTTTTAATCACCAAATTCCCATATATAGGAAAAAAATCCAATATACAAAAAAGGCCTTAAAGAAAAACCTTAGGGTTTTTTTTGTGTCAAATTGTGAAGAACTCAATACATATTACTTGATGCACATAACACTAATTTAAGCAATGTTGTCAATCTCTACAATCCTTCTCCCCACACCTATGAAAAGATCTGGTAGATTGTCATTTCAATTAAATGGAGTTGAAATAGTTTTTTGTTAATTTCTAGTGTGATGGAACTTATTTAGAAGGAACCATGTGCTTTTGAAGTCTCAGTTGTCTTTGAAGTTTTTTAATTATTAAAAGAAAGCTTAAGGGCAATGGAAGTCATTGGCATTACTACAAAAACACTTAATTGTTGGCAGTTTGATACAACAAATAAAAGAACATAAGAAGCAAACATATATATATATATATATGGAGAGAGAGAGAATGAGAGAGAGAGAGAGAGAGAGAGAGAGAGAGAAATAAAAGTGACCCTAGCATCAGGAAATCCAGAGAGTTAAATGAAACTTTTCTGTTTTGTATAAAGATTTTACTAAAGAATATAAGAGCAATATAAGGTTATCTGAATAATACAGCAGTGATTCCCAAAGTGGGCACCACCACCCCCTGGTGGGTGCTGCAGCGATCCAGAGAGGCTGTGATGGCCACAGGTGCATTTGGGGGCCATGAATGACTCTAAGGGGATGGTGATAGTATGTGACAGGGGGAGCTAAGTAATATTTTTTCTGGAATGGGGGTGGTAGGCCAAAAAACTTGGGAACCACTGTACTACAGTGATAACACCCATACACTAGTGAGAAACAAAACAAAACAAAACACCTCAGTCTCCATAGTTACCTTTTGAAATAGTTTTGCTAGGACTGAATTTCCTATTTCCTTATAACTCATTCCTACTTCCCTGATCTTCATCCCTTCATCCTTATTAGATATTTTTTAAAATGCCTTTATTTCACAGATCCTATGTATAACAGGACAGACTCTCATTGGTATTGTATTAGTTGTTTGTCTGAAATGATATATAAAATTGAACTGTAGACATCTGGATTTTCTGCAGGAGTATGAATGCTTCACACCTTCCCACTGTGACTAAGGAAGCCATTTACTGGGACTGCCCCTCCTAGCAACTATGTTTCTTCTTCCCTTGTGAGTGGAGACAAATTCTGTTAAAGTTATTTGTATGGGATGGCACTTTTTCATCCAAACTCTCCCTAGCATCTCAAAGAATAGATTGCTGAGGAGTAAGAAATCAATCCCACAAGATCCAGGAATTCTCTCCCTTGGCTATTTCTAATAATAACAGAAACTCTAACCTCTGAGGGGAAGGGAGCTGCAGGGACAGACTCATCAATGGCACAAAAAGCCAGACTCTATCCAGTAATCACTACTATACAGTTGTATAACAGAAAGTTGTGATCAGATGTGTGAATATATATGGAAAGAGAGCTGCTCAGCATTAGAGACAAGAACCAGCAGAATCCTGGAGAATCTTTAGAAGCCTGAATAGGTAAGTTTATAGATAAAGATGTCTAAAATATCTCCATTGTGGAATATGAATGGATTGCCCTAGGAATTGACTCCCTCCTTACCTATGTGATGGCTTCCCAATAGACAGCAAAAGAATCTATTAGAATATATTTGTGTAACAAATAGATATATCCCACAGGGAAGGTAGGAGAGAGGTTTTCCCAGTCACCATGGAAAGGTTTCTGAGGCTTATTTCCTCTGAAATTGCTACTTGCTACACGAAGACTGGAGACAGTCTACTGCTCAAAGACAACCTGAAGGTAGGTGCCTCCCCCCACAGTGATATATATGATCAGGAACTGGAACATAGTTAATGCATTGATAGCTGCAGGGTTAATATTAGGGCCACATATAGGTATTACTCTTTGGTAAGAAATTAGTCAATTTGAGATTTTCCTTCTTTAAGTGACCAGAGGATTAGGGAGAGGTAGCAATTTTTGCTAGTATAAAAGGACCAAGTAGGAGATAGTCTGTAGCAAGAGTTAGGGCTCTTTATGAAATAATTTTGGGAGAAGGAAATCCAGGAAACAAGGATAGGATACAGGGTCTTCCCCTAGAACAGGGGTCGGCAACCTTTTTGGCCGTGAGAGCCATAAACACCACATTTTTTAAAATGTAATTTCGTGAGAGCCGTACAATGCTCACAGTGCACGCTGCTGTAACAGTGCTCGCTACTGTAACAGCGCCTGAAAAAAATTGACTTTATGGCTCCTGCAGAAAGAGCCATATCTGGCCCTCAAAAGAGCCAGATATGGCTCGAGAGCCATATGTTGTAGACCACTGCCCTAGAAGCTCACTCCCAAAAGATTGAGTAATAGTGGCTACTAGATAATGGAGTCATACAGGTGAATATAAATCAAGGTCCCAAAATTATTCTTTGGCAAAAATTTAGAGATTATGGGGAAGGGTTCCTATGTGATCTCAATACAAGGAAACTTTAGAAAGTGATCCAGATGATTAGGCAGGAAAAAAAAATAGGAATATACTCCTTGCCCTGAAGACCCCAATAAATAGGAGTCTAAGAAGGAGGCATACATCATATAAATGTTATATATTTGAATATATATGTTTGTTATATATATATGAATGTATATATTTGTCATATATATATGAATATAAATGTTAACTATTGCATTTTTATTATTTCCCTTACTATGTACCTGTCTTTCCCATAGATATGTATACTGTTATATAAGACTATGCATTTCAAACTTTCTGGAGGAAAAAAAAATATGTCTTTTAGGTGGCATTATAGCAGGCATTGAGTCTTTCTTTCCCTGAATCAAAAATAATTAAGCTTTAAAACTAAACATTTAAAGGCAAGGGAATTTAAATGTGAATAATACTGTTAAATAACTTTGTAAATCTTCCTTTATTTTCTCTCTTCATTTTTTTCTTGCACATCACTTCTCTTACAGTAGCTTCTCACTTAACATGACTTTTCTTACTGAAATGACTTGCTAAAGGAATGCAAAGTATTATGGGATATAGATGCCAATCACATTTTCCACTAATTACTGTGTACCTCAGGATGATCAAAGTCTTTTCACAATTGGGGCTGAGGATCTCAAAGGTTAATTAATGAAAGTGAGACTTGCAGAGGTTTGTAAATGTAGACCTCTACTATGGCATAATCTAATAGAAAAATGATTAAATTTGGCATGAGGCAAACTAAAATTTACATCACTGGTCTGAGACTAGTATGTGGCATTGCACAAATTGCTTCATCTCTTTCAACTACAGTCTCCTCATCCATAATACAGAGATCAATACATGCACTAACTTCCTCATGGAGTTTCTAAAAGGAAGTATTTTATAAACCTTAAAATGTTAATTATTAAAAATTCAAACGGTCTGATACACATTACCTTTTTCTCCACTCCACCACAGCATAGCCATTTCTCTTATTAATAGAATGTTTAACTCCCTGAGGGCAACAACTATTTTTTTCCTCAGTTTCTTGACTAGGAAATGAAATATAATGAGTGCTTAACGCATTCATGTTGCTTGAATAATTGACTGAATTCTCTGTTCAACAACTAATCTTTTCTAGGCTTTGTATATAAATTTCAGGAACCTACACCCTCTAGATACTGAAAAATGAAGTTTCCCAACCCAAACTCTATATAGGATTGTGAATAGAAGATAAAGGTAGGCAATTAGACATTTCTAAATTCAGTTTTGGATCTTTATGAGGCACCATGATATTTATCTCATAGGAGAATAAAACTAAGACCTTTAATGGCTTACTAGTCTGGCATTTCAAGATTTAGGGGAACTGGACCATGAAGTATTAAGCACTTGCTATCAATGAATGTACTTACAGAACTTCTTTGCTCTCACTCATTGAAGGATGTCATGGGGTAACAGGTATGTTAAACTCATTGCTTCCTACTTTTAAAGAAATCTCTTTTGTTTCATTATCCTTATTATGCCACTTTCTGTGTTCCAATAGCTCTGTCCTAGATATTCTTGTTATCTATTTCTATGCATCTTCATTTGATAAACCTATTAGTGACTATGGTTTTAATAACTATATCAGTGCAAATGACTGATAGGTTATATCCTGTAAGGAAGAGAATGACTCATCCATTGGCTATGCTGCTGTTAGAAGTGAATGCAGTGGGAAGAATGTTTATAAGCAATAACTTTGGTTGAGGGGATGGAAGGGAGGGTGTGCTCCATATGGGGGAATATATTGTATTTTTTTTTACTTTTGTCATTATTATATCTTCTTAGTAAATGTCCATTTATAAAAATTAATTAATGTTAATTGCCAAATGTTAAATGATATTAAAGATCAGGTTAAATGATACTGTGAAGTTACCAACTGGTGTTAGCAAATTATTTTAGGGGGTTAATAACTGGAAAGAATACCAGGAGTATATTCCAGGTGAAAACTCAGAAAGTATTAGAAGAATCACTCCAGTTCTTTGCTATTACATGTAGGATGCAACACAACTGACCTTTGGAGACCTGACTGCCATTGTAAGTGGCATTGGTGTTGGAAGAATGAAACCCAGAGTCAAATGTTGTGGTTAAACACTACAGTAATATAGATACATAGTCTGTTCCCCCCCCCCCCAAAAAAAATGTAAAATCCTTGAAGAAAGAGACTTTCTTCATTTGTCTTTGTATTCCCAGTGAATAGCATAGGAACTGTCACCTAGTAGATATTTAGTAAACATTTTTGATTGATTGAAACTCTTATAAGATTTCTGTTGATCCTCAGAGTCCTCAAGTTTCATAATTCATAATTGAAATTCAACCCTGCTATTACAGACTCATTACAAAATCAAGTGCTCTTAAGCCAGTTTTGAATCATAAAATCACCTACTATTAAACTATAACCTTAAACTCCTTTTGTGAACTAAATATTTCAATAGAATATAGGAAAGAGAAAAAATCTGGAATAATCTTCTAGAGGTATAGACTGGACTCTAAACTTCTTGTTATAGGGAACACCTAGGCAAGGGAACTATCTGAATTACTAAGTATCAGCATCTTTGAGATTGCTTTTTTAAACATCACTCTACCACTGCCTCTCATCATCTATATCCTTACTTTTCATCCTACTCTCATCCCATAGGCAACTCAAATTAGAATTCTTCTTTACTAAATAATACTTGGTCATGTTTTATGATTAGATCACTGAATTCTCATATAGAATTCCCTGAAACATAACTATGGGAGTTAATTGCTAAGTTAGAAAAAAAATACAGGACTCTCATTTAAAAAAAATTATTTAGTATATTTTTCCATAGTTATAAGATTCATGTTCTTTCCATCCCCCTCTTCCCTTCCCCCCTCCTGAGCTGACAAACAATTCTACTGGGCTATACATATGCCATTGTTCAAAACCTATTTCTATATTTTTCATATTTTAATACTGTTCTTCTAAACTCAAAACCCCAGTCATATATCCATCAAACCACACAATCAATCATATGTTTTTCTTCTGCATTTCTACTCCCACAGTTCTTTTTTCTGGATGTGGATAGTATTCTTTCTCATAAGTCCCTTGGGATTGTCCTGGGTCTTTGCTTTGCTATTAATAAAGAAGTCCATAACATTTGATTGTATCACAGTGTTTCAGTTTCTGTGTTTAATGTTCTCTTAATTCTGCTCATTTTGCTCTGCATCAGTTCCTGGAGGTCTTTCTAGTTTACATAGAAATCCCCCAGTTTATCATTAAAGGACTCCTATTTTAAAATAAATTACCAAGAAATAACCAAAAACTTGCTTTGTTATGACCTCTGATGTACCATTCTGGTTCTCCTCATTCAAAAAATCAACTCAGATATTGATAGCTGTTCTATCAAAAGCTCTGAAATCCCTATAACTTCAATTATTGAAAATTTTCTCCCTTACTATGATTATTGATTTTCTTGATCTCCTAGAGTTGGAATTGTTCCTTCTATTTTAAGCAGGCCAAAGTTAATTATTACCTCTTAAGCTGAGGAAAATATTACTAGCTGTTTCCTAAGCAGCCAATAGCTAAAAGGGACATTCCCTTAGGAGTGGTCACATTTTCTCACTAATTAGTAACCAACATCTCAAAGAATTTTCTTTTTTGACCCTAAAAATTATTGACAAATCCTAAAACAAGCTTCCCTTCTCTTAATTATCAAAATATATTTTTAAAAAGCCTGGAGTTTTGAAATGAGTTTTTAATGATTCCCTGATGTCTTTAGAAAAGGGATTCTTAATCTATAGTCCATTAAACTTTTTCTTTAATTAAAAAAACTACTTTATTTAATTAGAGTTTTTTTGGTAATCCTATATTTTTATGCATTTAAAAACATGATAATGAGTAATGATCTATAGCCTTTATGATAAACCTATGGCACATGTGCCAAAAAGGGTACACAGAGCCCTCTCTGTGGGTGCACTTGCAGTTGCCCACCAGAGTTCGTTACTAGAAGGTTGGAGGGACTGGGGCAGAGCTTTTCCCCTCCCTCTCTCCATTTGCCTGAAGACATTCATCCCTTTACCAATCCTCAGCCCAGAAGTCCAATGGGAGCACTTCCTCCCTCCCCTGTCTGGGGTAAGGTCTTGGAGTGAAGGGCTCACATGCTGCATGAGCATGCGGTATAGCCTGTTGACCCTATGGAAAAGGTGATTCCTGTGTTAAGGTTGGAAATGAGATAGGTTTGAAGGGAGCATAGCTCATATGGTGGAACATAGCTGGAAGGGAACAGAGCTGGAGAGGAGTGGAGTGCTCAGGCCATTCTTCTCCCCCTCTGAACTTGTGCCTCTCAACACCCAAACCATTGGGAGTACTTCCTCCCTCCCCTAAAGCAGGAGGTGGGAATGGGGAGTGTGGTGCTTGGTCTCTGGGGAAGGACATGGCATGGCATTTGGTCTGGGGGGTTTGGGTGGGGGTGGGGTCTGGCACTCTGTCTCTAAAAGGTATGTCATCACTGATCTACAGGCTTCACACATTGTAAAAGGGGTCCATGGCAAACAAAAAAATTGAAAGAACTCCAACTCTTGAATTACATTCCTTTATGTACTGAGTCACAGTTTATTTCAATAGTGATTCTTTGGCCAGGAAACCCAGCTTCAAAAATGCTCATTAGTCACAGAAATGCTCATTAGAGACACAATATATTAGTCTATAGAAGCTCAAAAAGAGATTCCTAAGTCTAGATAAATTCTGTCTCCTTATTCATAAAGAGACATACTCATCATTTTTCTACATAGATCTGTGACTAGAAAGTAAAACTGCTGCTGATTTCTTTGTTGTTGCCATCTAATAATGCTGCTTTACTTTTATTATGCAGTCAAATCCAGCTCCTAGATTTTCCCATCTACTACTTTTTCACCTCCCCTTTCTTTTCCTCTGGATTATCTAATTCTAGGATACTTCCAAAAAGAAGATAAAATAATTTCCCCCATTTGTCTTTCTTTTCCTAAAGATCATACACTCTTTTATTAAAAATTGAAAAATAAAAATGTACTATTATAAACACTACAGTGAAACATATGAAATGTGTAGGGATATAATGGCAAGTAAATCTGAATGGATGTTCTATTCATTAAATAGACTTAAGGTTTGATAATGTTGTAAAGAAGAAACAACAGGGCATTAGGTGTACACTAAATATATGCCTCAGTACTGAATAAATGTAGGGGTTTTGATTGATTAAGAACCTATTGATTGTTGTCCATTGTTTTAATCAAATTCTGATAGTTTAGTAGAATAAGATAGTAAGGATAGGGATGTATATAACTAAGAATGCCCTAAGCAGGTAGAAGTTAAAAGCATAGTTTGAAAAAAAAGACAAAAGTAAAGACTAAGAAGGCAAATAATAGAGCTAAGCAGGCCATACACATGATTTCTAAATCATAATATTTCAAACAGTTATAGATATAATTTCAAAAATCAAGTTAACCAATCTTGTATCTATTTTATTTGCTTCCCCCCCATAGAACTAGCTCCTAGTCTTATTTAATAGTTCAATAATTTTTACTTTCAATTTTATTTTATTCTTTGATTTTTAGGATTTCCTATTCTGTCTTTAATATGAAGATTTTTATTTATTTCTTTTTTTAGATTATTTTTTTTAGTTGCATGCCTAATTCACTGATTGGCTTTTTCTCTACTTTATTAATAAAAGCTTTCAGGGATATAAATTTTCTCCTCAGTACTAGTTTGGCTGTATCCCATAATTTTTGATGTTGTCATTCTCTTCCATGAAATCAGTGATTAACTCTGTGATTTGTTCTTTAATCCAACTGTTATGAAGAATTAAATTATTTTCAAATAATTTTTTAATTTGCCTCTCCATTAACCCTTATTTGTTAGAATTTTATTGTATTATAATCTGAAAAAGTTTCATTTTTTTTTCATTTTTGCTTTTCTGTATTTGGTTGTGAGGTTTTTATGTCCTCAGACATGATCAATTGTTGTGTATGCACTATGTGCTGCTGAAAAGAAGGCATATTCCTTTTCCATCCCTATTCAATTTCTCCAAATAGCTATTAAATCTAACTTTTCTAAAATTTCATTCACTTTATTTCTTTTTTGTTAGACTTATCTAGTTCTGAGAGAAGATTGAGGTACCCCTCTAGTATAGTTTTACTGTCTATTTTCTTCTTAACTCCATTTTCTCCTTTAAAAACATGGAGGCTAAAACATTTGGTGAATTTATATTAAGTATTAATATTATTTGTCTAAACTGCCCTTGGGTAAATTTTTCACTATAATCAGCAGTCCAGCAGAGCAGGTTAGCTCAACCAGTTAAATCCATTATACCAGCAAAGGATTGAGAGAAAAGAAGAATGACTTTAAAGGAAGAATGGACCAAAAAGAAAAGGAGAATCAAAAGACTATGGAAGAAATTCAATCTTTAACAATTAGAATTGGGCAATTAGAAACTAATGACCTCATGAGGCACCAAAACATGATAAAATAAAACCAAAAGAATAAAAAAATTGAAGATGATATGAGATAGTTCATTGAGAAAATAATTGACCTGGAGAATAGATCCAGGAGAGACACTTTAAGAATAATTAAACTGTTGGAAAATCATATCCCCTGTTACGATTAAAAATGATAAAGACTGATATAAATATAGAAATTAGTAGTTTAATTAAAGCCATGGCCATGCTGGTAAAATATATATATAAGACCACGCGCCTATAAGAATTCGCATTGCCTCTGCCATTTTTACCTTTCCAATTGTCCCGCGCCTGCTAGCTAAGAGAGAGACTTCCTACTCACCCAGGAGATTTAACCCCTCTCTTAAATCATCATACTTCCTGTTTGCCATGAGGAATCATGGGAAATGTAGTTTCAAAGTCCCTCACATGTCCATAGGAAATATATAACATACTTTTACATGGCATCTTCCCAATTCCAAATATACAATTCCCCCTGAGGTCCAGCAAAAAAAAAGTTGGTCTTTTTTCTTCTCTGGACCTGTAAACATAGACAACTTCTAAAAATTCAGGAATTTGTGGGATAAAAGAAATAGATGAAAGAATGGATAAAATTAGCCTCATTGACAAAAGAAACCAATTTGGGGGCAGTCCCCTATTGGCATAACAGTGTACAATTAGAACAAATTCCATTCAACTCAATTTCCACTCCCCATAGTTCAATTAACTGCACCCAAAGTTCAGTTTTGATCCTCATGGTCCAGTGAAGGGTCTTTAGGCATTGTTTGGTGCCTTCATCAAACAGGTCTGTCGTCTGGATTCTGGGGAGACGGCAAGATCCTTATCCTGAAATTATTCTCAAAAGAATTTAAACTTTACATTATAGATTATAAAACATACATTTCCTTCTAAGAATTATACATTTCCCCCTGAAATTACTCCTAAAAGAGTTAAATATACATATATTTTTACATTATCGAATTTAAAAAACTTAACACACATCCCCCTGAGGGAAATTCTAAACACACCTTTTTTCCTGAAAAGGGTACCTCAGATCAGCTAAGGATGAGTGGCTGAGTCGCAGGGGTTGTATGAAATCAATTGGCAAAATAAAAAGAATAAAATTCAAGAAAAAGAAGAAAAAATTAACTTGTGAATGAAATGTAAAATGTGCAAAAAATGTAGGGAAAATAAACTTAGACCTTTGAATCGAGGCCTAAATAAAGTGAATTCAGCAGTTTGCAATTAACCATTCAGGGCCAGGACCCAAGGGAAACGTCTCTCTCTGATCTGATCTGCCATCAACCTTTTAGGGAAGTAAGCCAAATAAATAACCAATCTTAGGTGCTGGCCTAGGAACTTAAGTTGAGGGGACCCATGTCCTCTAAAGTTTTAGAAAAGACTGGGACTCCAGGAATCAAACCCCAATTTCCAAGCCCTAAAGTATTGGCATAGAACTCCTGCAATCCATGCAGATCTTTTAGTCAAGTCTCTGACCATGTGCTTTTTTAGCCCTAATTAACGGCTTTTATCAGAGAGGCATTTAATCACAGTCCCATATTCTCAGTCTCAGGCTCAGGTATTTGCATTAAGCTTATATCGCTGTAGAATCAGAAAAAGGATAACTAATGATTATATATGTACTTCCAGTATGAGATGATAAAAAGGAAAAATCAATTTCTCTAATTAAAAATGTTTTAAAAATTAAAATATATATATATATATAGCTTAGAACTAGAAGGGTTTTGTTACCCAAAAATGAGATTTTCTGTGAGAGAAAATGGATCTTACAAATAGCAGATTCACAATGCACATTCAAACAGAGTACCATATTTTCTAATAGTACATTTTAAAACAATAAACAATGATGTTTAAAAAGCATATACTTGTTATAGCTTTTAAACCTTGGCTAAGTGTTTCTCAACAAACTCTGTTATTGCTTCCATAGCAAAATCTGATATTTAAAAAAGAAACCTTCTGGTCTAAATCATCCTCAGATAAGAATATACAGGAGCTCCTTGGCTTCCTGTTTTAAAAAACAATCCCGGGTAGGAAATTTTATGCTTCTACCCATTTAAGGCAATAATTTTTCTTATAATAAAATATATAAAAACTTATCCTTTAAGACAACAATTCTTTAGGATTTAAAGTAAAAGTTAAAAAACCTCTTGTAAAATTACAAGTTAATTCTCAAGGCATGGAAACTTCCAAGGTTCTATACAATTACCAAGACAGAATAAATTTTAAAAGACATATGCTCTATAAATCCAGTATACATAAGGCAATTTACAACTTTAAAAATGTGTAGGAAATATAATGTGAGTATCAGATTAACAAGCTGGTCAAAACCTCTTACCAGTTCTAATAGATTTTTCTCATTATTTGGGAGTTACAATAAAATCACAAACAGAATTAATCTAGCAGCCACAAACTTCATTAACTTAAAATGATTCAGTGCAACAGGAAAATCAACGGAATAAGCAAGATTAATTCACCAAACTAATTAGCAAAATACAGTAAGATACAGTCTCTTTTAAACTCTGAGTTCTGAGGTTTTAAAAATAAGTTTGTTTTTTTTTAAGTTCAAAGTTCTAAGCAGGTATGGGGTGAAATTTCTTCCCCTGAGTTTTAGTTCTTAATAACAAGAAAGTCTGAATAGGCCATGTGCCCAATGAAGAGTAATCCCTAGTTCAAGGTTCAGATGCTAGGTCCACGTGGGGTTGGGTCATAGGTGATGGGAAGGGGAGTAATATAAGGAAGGAGAAGGGGGGAGACTGACTAAACATGAAGCACTGTAGAGGAAGGTAAAATGGAAAGGAGAAAGGTCAGGAATGAAGTAAGAAATCAAAATGGAGGGAAATAAATTACAGTGATCATAACTGTGAATGTGAATGAGATTAACTCACCTATAAAAAGGAAGTGGATAGCAGAATGAATTAAAAACTAGAATCCTACCGTAAGTTGTCTACAACAAACACACTTTAAGCAGGTAGATATGCATAGGGTAAAAATAAGAAGCTGGAGCAGAATCTTTTGGGCTGCAACTGAGACAAAGAAGGCAGGAGTGACAAAAATGATCTCAGATAAAGCTAAAATAAAAATAGTTTTGATTAAAAAAGGTAAGGAAGGAAATTACATTGTGATATAAAGCAGCATAAATAATAAAGAACTATCACTACTTTACATATATATACCAAAATGGTAAAGTATTCAGATTTTTAAAGGAGAAAGTAAAGGAACTTAAGCAGGAAACAGATAGTAAAACCATATTAGATGGTGACCTCAACATTCCCCTATCAGAACTAGATAAAACAAAACAAAAAAAAATAAATAAAAAAAGTAAGGGAAGTGAATGAAATATTGGAAAAATTAGAGCTAATAGATATCTGGAGAGAATTGAATAGGGATAAAAAGGAATATATGTTCTTTTCAGCAATGTATGTTACTTATTTAAGAGCAGGCTGGCAGGAGTGAAACTTTGGAATGTTCAAGAAGGAGGCTTGAGTGACAGATAGCAATGAAGGAAGGGACTTTTGATCTTGAATCTGGGTGAGAGAGGAAGGACATTTGCCCACCTGAAATCAATCAACAGCCAACCCAAGAATTTCTTTGGACATTGATATCCCCAAAACCATGTGTGTTTCCAAAAAGCTTCAAACATCAACAAGAAGGAGATTTCAGGACTCCAGAAGCCTGAGGGGTCAGCAGGCATGGCCAACCACTGAGTGAACCATGAAGACTTTTCAACCTTACTTGCCTTACCTGCCTTACCACAAAGGCAATTTGTGATTTACTAGTTTATATATTTTGATTATATATTATTGATAGATATATATACACATATATATGTACATAAATACTGATTTATTGATGATATATAGATTAGTTTAAAATAGAAATAGGGGAGGGAAGGTGAATTCCCAGTCTTGCCATTTACCTTGACTTGAGTAAGAAGGACTTTGTTTGGGGAATTAGGTAAGGAATTTCCTGTACCCACTGCCTTTCTCCTATTTTATTTATAATAAATAATATACCTCTTATAGCAATCATATAGCAGCATTCTTGAAATGAAGGGGAGTCAAGGGGAAGAAGACTCAGGAGGAAAGGCTGTTGATTCAAGCCTGACTTTGTCGATCAGGACCCCCTGCTGGGTAGCTTTACCTGACAGTAGGTGGTTACCTGAAGGGGGTTTCTGGGCCAAACAACAGTCAGGCCTCAAGCTTCAAACAACTTTATTCCCAAAGGAAACCCCATTCCAAGTTAGTGTCTCCTGCCTTCCTTCCCCTATTAAAGGTGAAGGGAGTCTGAAGGCAGACTTCAGTCTAGGTTCCTGCCTTAGCAAAGCACTAATTAAAATTCCTTTTCATTATTATCCTTACAATATACAAAGACTAATCATTTACTATAGTGAAAAATTATCACACCAACACAGTCTCCAAGCTAATAATAGTTTTTATTGAGAAGGGGCCCAGTCTCACAATAAAGTCAGACTGATCAAGGCCAAGTCAAAAGATCTTGAGCCTTAGGAGACAGTCTTTTTTTAAGTACAGAAATCTGATGACATAGTGTTATATAAAAGACAGAAAATTCAATCAAAAATTTTTTTAATTTTATTTTTTGTTTAGTTTTAGAAAAAATTTCCATTGTTACATGATTCATGTTCAATCAAAATTTAAAATAGAATGAATACAAATTTTTTTTCACAATGGCAGGTCATAATGAAGCAAGTGATGAATAAGCTGGAAAGCACAAAAATAATCCTTATGAATGGTAACTTTATGTTTATTATTATGGCTGACATTTCAAAGACCTCTGCAATAAGAGATCAGAGTCATTGTTTTTTGCTGACAATTATGACTGAATATTTCAAGTCAACAGTTAGATATCTGAAATTTTCACCTAGGAGCAGCACTCCACCTCCTGACTAACTATCTTATGTTTATATGCATCACAATATGGTGGGCTTAGTAGAAAATTCTGGTTACTTGCTTAAGGTCAAAAAGACTGTTAGCAAGATTTGATATTCCCCTGAGCTGTATTTTTCTTAGCTAATGCTTATAATTCAAATAAAGCAACCTATATTATTTGACTATTATTTCAAAACTAATGATCGTGTTATAAAAATAATAATGAATGCTAATACTATTATAATCATAGAATTCTATAAGGGGTTTCACACTCCCAGTCTGTTACGGGAAATATAAACCCTTATTGAACTGTATTGGTGTCATTGGTAGATTATTATGTTAAGGGAATTTGGTTGTTGTCAGTAGGAGGGAAAATGTTTGATTTAGCAGTTGAAGGAAATCTGTTGGAAACTAAATTTATATAAAAAACTTATTTATTGTAACTATAAAAATTAAGAGAAAGGAAAAGAAATAAACAGGTAGGAATAATATTGCTTGTTGATATATGTACCCTAATCCAATATCTCTATCTATAAACCTGATCCCAAATCTGTCTCACAAGACTTTCTTCTTCCTTGGCAAAGTCAAGGCTGAGTTAATTTCTTATATGTCTATACCCCTAATTCTATCTTACTAAACTATCTAATTTAATTCATAAATAATTTCTTTTTTATATATTTCATCAAAGAATTGTTTTAACTCCTTCAAATTCTCGAGCCACAGAAAATTTACTATAAGTAGGTTCAAAGATGTTGCTGCTTCTGCCACCTTTTGGCCCTACTGCTTTCCTGGAAATGGATGATCCAAGGAAAGACAAACCAACCAACTTATGAGTCTCTGTCCCAGAAGTGATATTGTTATTACCAACTGCCCTTCCTAAGGCACCCTGGAAAATTCTCTTCCTCTGACCTACTCAGAATTCAATGGAAATCTTAAAGCAATCCTAAGAAATCTCACATCACTTCATAAACCCTATATCTGGCTACAATTTATTCTTAATTATGTTAATTAACAAATAACTTATTACACAGTCCTACGATATACAAATATTGGAAACAAAGTAGAAAAACAAAAAAAAATAAGCACAATTTTTTCAGATCATACTGCAATAAAAATCACAATTTATAAGGGCTCTTGGAGAGACAAATTTAAAATTAATTGGAAACAATAATCTAATCCTTCAAAACTTGGGGATCAAAGAATAAAACATAGAAATAATTACTGATTTCAATGAGGAGAATGACTACGAGGAAACAACATATCTATGAGATATGGCCAAAGTAGTACTCAGGGGAAAATTAATATTCCTATGTGCCTATATCATCAAATTGGAGAGGGAAGAAATCAATTTGGGCATGCAACTTAAAAAGCTAGAAAGAGAACAAATTAGAAATCCCCAGATAAAAACTAAATTGGAAATCATAAACATTAATGAGAAATTAATAAAATTGAAAGCAAAAGGACTATTGAATTAATAAATAAAGGCTAGGAGATGGTTCTTTGAAAAAACAAATAAAATAGATAAAGTACTACTTAATCTAACAAAAAAGAAAGAAGAAAATCAAATTAATAGTATCAAAGATGGAAAGGGTGATCTCACTTCTAATGAAGAGGAAATGAAGGTAATTATTAAGAACTAATTTATGGCAATAAATATGACAATATAGGTGAAATGGGTAAACACTTCCAAAAATATGATTTGCCTAGTTAAACAAAAGAAGAAATAGAATACTTAAATAATCCCATCTCCAAAAAAGAATTCTATCAAACTTTCAAAGAACAACTAATCTCAATACTACACAAAGTATTTGGAAAAATAAGCCAAGAAAGAGCCTTAGCAAATTCATTTTATGGCACAACTATGGTACTAATTCCAAAGCCAGAAAGACTTAAAACAGAGAAAGAAAACTACAGACCAATCTTCTTAATGAACACAGATGCAAAGATATTGAATAAAATACTATCAAAAAGACTGCAGCAAATTATCACAAGGATTATCCACTATGACTGGGTGGGATTTATACTAGGAATGCAAGGATGGTTTAATATTAAGATAACCACCCACATAATTCACCATAGCAGTACGCAAACCAACAGAAAACATGATTATCTCAATAGATGCAGAAAAAGCCTTTGACAAAATCGAACACCCATTCTTATTGAAAACACTAGAAAGCATAGGCATAGAAAGACCTTTCCTCAAAATAATAAAAAGTATGTATTGAAAACCTTCAGCAAGTATCATCTGCAATAGGGACAAGTTAGAAGCCTTCACAATAAGATCAGGAGTGAAGCAAGGATACCAATTTTCACTTGCATTATTTAATATAGTACTAGAAATTCTAGCAGTAGCAACTAGAGAAGAAAAATAAATTGAAGAGATTAAAGTAGGCAATGAGGAAATTAAACTATCACCCTTTGCAGATGATTTTATGGTTTACTTAAAGAGTCTTTGAGAATCAACTAAAAAGCTATTGGAAATAACAAACAACTTTAGCAAAATTGCAGGATACAAAATAAATCCCCATAAATCATCTGCATTTCTATATGTTTCCAACACAACTTAGCATCAAGAGTTAGAAAGAAAAATTCCATAAAATTACCCTAGACACTACAAAATATTTCAGAATCTATTTGCCAAGACAGACACAGGAATTATATGAACTGCAATAGGCATCAGTTTAAAAATAGGTACGTAAGGAGGCTAGGAAAAGCCTTAGCTGGAGGTCATGGACATTCTGAATGGAATGCAGGGGAAGGAGGAAGTGGCTTGTGCCTGAGAGAGACTCCAAGGGGGTTGGGACAAAAACTGTTGCTGACCCTAGGAGATCTCAGAGCTAGGGGAGTTGTATCCAGATTCCCTGGGATCCTGGAGAGTGGTAAAGGCTTATAGCAGAGGACATCAGACCTACAGAGCAGCACCGAGAAGGGAATGGTTTGTGATCTGGTGGAGAGCATTGCAAACTTTCTCTCCCTACCTGGATACCTTGGATCATCTGTTCTGGTGGAGTTGACTTCTGGCATCCTGAAACCATCCCTGGATTAGCTGTGAGATCCCAAGTAAAGCCATCCTTAGCTAAGCTGACCAAACTTGGCTGGAACCAGGTTGGGAGGAACTTTACCCTTGTGACTCCAGTACTGCTTTCTTTGGGCTCTGTCTTGCTTAGATCTTAGAAGAGTGTAGTTAAGTCCCTTTCCCTTGACCCTGTGGTTTGCCCTTAATCTGTTAGTGTAGAAAAACCCTATTCCCATCCTTTGCCTTAGTTTGTCCCTGATTAAAATGTGTTATTAAACTCTTGCCTTTACTTATCAGCTTCCATAGGCTCTGTCTTGTGGATGCTGGGTGGCATTTGGAGGCCATTTCTGTTACAGGCATCCGAACAGCCGTTATAACCCAGTCTCCCTACTTGTTGGGCCCCTTCCTGTCATTCCTGTCTCCCACACACCCACCTGGACCCATATTTATTGTTTAAGGCACCTTTCCCTGGTTTCTCCCTTAACAGAACACAACTACAAAACACTTTCCATGCAATTAAAACTAGATCTAAATAATTGGAAAAACATTAATTTCTCATGAGTAGGATGAGCTAATATAATAAAAATGACAATCATACCCAAATTAATTTATTTATTCAGTGCCATACCTAGCAAACTACCAAGAAAAGTTTTTATAGAATTAGAAAAAATATATAACAAAATTCATCTGAAAGAACAAAAGATCAAGAATATCAATTGAATTAATGAAAAATAATGTGAAGGATCTAGGCCTAACAATACCAGATCTTAAATGGTAATATAAAGCAGTGGCCTTCAAGGCAATATGGGACATCAATGAATAGGGTTCCTCATTCCTCTGCAGCTAATGCTTGATAAAACCTAAGACAGTGTGAAAGCAATGGAAACATGTGAAAAGTCCAAAAGAAAAATATGGATTAGATGCAGATTCTGGAAGAATTCAAAAAGGATTTCAAAACCAATAATAGAGGCAGAGGAAAAGAGAGGAAGAGAAGTAAAAGTGATGCAAGTAAACTTGACCAATTCAAAAAGGAGAACCAAAAACCGAGAGAGGAAAATTATGTCTTAAAAATCATAATAGGCCATCTAGAAACTTTTATGAGAAATCAAGATATAAAAATCAGAATCAAAAGAATTTAAAAATAGAGGAAAACATGAAATATCTTATGCATAAAACAAATGACCTAGAAAAATAGATCTAGGATATACGGCCTGAGAATTATTGGACTACCAGAAAGCCATGATCAAGAAAAAACTTGGACATCATATTACAAGAAATTATCAAAGAATACTGCTCAGAGATCCTAGAACAAGAAAATAAAATTGAAATCCAAAGAATTCACAGATCACCTCCAGAAAGAGATCCTCAAATAACAACTTCCAGGAATATAATAGATAAATTCAAGAGCCACCAAAGCAAGTTAAAAAATACTTTAAGTAGCCAGAAAGAAATCATTCAAATACCAGGGAGTTACACTCAACATCACACTGGACCTATCTGCTCAAATTCTTGCCCCAGGCTTAGGCACAAGTTTTTGGTCTCATTGTGTACTTGATCCAATTAGGATCACAGTTGTTTGCCTTGTGCTGGAGCTCTGCCCTGAGCCCCTGGCAAAGAGATCTGCATTAGTCTCTTGGGTCAATCACCTACCCCAAACTGGCATCTATGTCCTCACCCAAGACTCACACAGATCAGCCCACTTAAACATAGACTACCCTGAGCTAGGATTCTGATATAGGTTTAATATCTCTAGGGGATTGAGTTGGCTTATACCTTTATTCCTCTATTAGCCCAGGCAGGGTCTCAGGGTCTGAATGTTTCCTTGGACTCAGGTTCAGAACCTGTCACAGCAGATGTGGGGCTGGGGTATGTGGTTTGTTCTTGGCTTGCTTTTTGCCCCTTACTTTAGTCTTGCTCATTGTGCTCCCTTGTCACCCCAATACCTTATGTATTTTTTGCCTACTTTTTTGGTCTTTCTTTTCTTGAAAGTCTTTTCTCTCTGTCTCCTTGTTAGTATGTACACTCCTATATTTGTTTTGTGGTGTTATTTTAATATTGGTTGGAGAGGATTCTCATGGTGACCTTGAGCTTCTCTGCTGTATTCTGCCTTTTTGACTCTGCTCCTGTAGGATTTGATTTTTAAGGTATTATATTTCCTCTTTATTTTTAATCTGTGCTATTTATATTTTTCTAAATATCCATTCATTTTACTTAGATTGTCAGATATATAATTGGGCAAAATTGCTCGTAATCATTGCTTCGATTTCTTCTTCATTGGTGGGGAATTCACCTTTTTAATTTTTGATACTAGTTATTTGATTTTATTCTTTCCTTTCTTAAAAAAAATCAGATTAACAAATGCTTTTATTTTGTAAATCATGACCAATTTTTGTGTCGGTTCCAAGTACTACTGAAAAGAAGGTATATTCCTTTCTGTTCCTGTTCAATTATTTCCAGAAAAATATTAATTCTAAATTTTCTAAAATTTTCTTCACTTCCTTCTTGTCTTTCTTGCATTTTTGTGTTGTTGTTTGATTTATCTAGATGTGAAAAAAGGAATTTGAGGTCCCTCACTTGTATATTTTTACTGCCTATTTCTTCCTAAAGCTCACTTAACTTCTCCTTGAAAAGTTTAGTGCCTATGCCATTTGGAGCATACATGTTTATTATTGGTATCACTTCATTGTCTATATTATCTTTTAGCAATATGTAATTTTCTCTTTTAACTAGATTTATTTTGAATGAGCTTTATCTGAGATCATGATTGCTACTCCTTTGTTTTTTACATCAGAGATGCAAAATAAATTCTGCTCTACCCTCTTTCTTTTATCCTGTTTTTGTCTCCACATCTCAGATGTGTTTCTTGTAAATAACACATCACAGGATTCAGTTTTTTAATCCATTCTGTTATCCACTTCCATTTTATGGATTAGTTTATCCTGCTTACAATTAGAATTATGATTACCAACGGTGTATTCCTTTCCATCTTATTTTCCCCTTTTGATTCTGGTCTTTCTCTGACTTTTACTCTTTCCCTTCTCATGAGTATTTTGATTTAATCATCACTCTCTACTTCCTTTTGATTTTTATTATGCATTGCCCCGTTGGCTTATTCCTCTCCTACTTCTCTCTGGGTAATTGAGCCAATTAAGATAAGAGTAAGGTTTAAACACTACCCATCACCTCTCTCACCCTCTGTTATAATGTAATAGTTTTCATGCTTCTTTATATGAGATAGTTTATTCCATCCCACCTTTCCCTTCACTTTTCTCTTAGTGCAATCCTCTTTTTCACCCCTTGATTTCTTTTTTTGTGTGTATCATATCATTGTAATGAGTTTACTCTCATACACTCTATGTATACTTCTTCTAACTGTTCTAATACTGATAAAAACTTTGAGAATTACAAATAGCATTTTTTCAGATAGGAATATAATCTCTTTATTATTTTCCTGTTTTTGTATTTCTTGTATTTGGATATTAATTTTTCTATTTAAATCTGGTCTTTTCATTACGAATTATTTTAAATCTTCTATTTTATTAAATAGTCATTTAATAAAGAACATTCCCAGTTTTGATGGGTAGGTGATTCTTGGTTACCAAACTACATCTTTTATGCTCTGACATATCATGTTTAAAGTCTTCCACATTTTTAATGTGAAGACTACCAAGTCCTGTGTAATCTTGCCTGTAGCTCCAAAGTATTTCAATTGTTTCTTTAAATTCCTGGTACTTGTCATTTGGGGATTTCTGTGAATTCTTTCATTTTTTTAACCTCTTGCTCAAAAGTATCACGGCAGTTGTATTTGATAATTTCATATATTATGATTTATTGGCTTTTTTAATGTGAATTTCAATAATTTTTACATGATCTCTCCTGGATCTATTTTCCATGTCACTTTTTTCAATTAGATATTTCATGTTTTCTTCTGTTTATTTTCATTCATTATTATTTTGTTTTCTTTTGTTTCTTGACATCTGATGACACAATTAGCATCTACTTGCCCAATTTTACTTTATAAGAAATAATTCTCTTCTATAAGATTTTGAACCTCCTTTTCCCATTTGGACAATTTTGCTTTTAAAATTGTTATTTTCTTCTTGCATTCTTTTCCTTTATATTACCAATTTTATGTCTGACTCTCTTAGTTGACTTTTGAAATACTTTTTGAGCTCTTACAGAGCCTGGGACCAATTTATATTTTTCTTTTAACTTTTGTGTTTATTTGCTCTGCTTTGACTGTCCTCTTCTAAGTCTGTCCCTTGGTCTTTGTCTCCACAAAATTTTTCTATGCAAAGATTTTTTTAATGTTTACTTATGTTCCCTTCCTTTTTCTTGACTATTATTTTTTTCAAACATTTATTAATATTCATTTTTAACATGGTTACATGACTCATGCTCCTCTTTTCCCCTTCACCCCCTGCACTCCCCCCACCCATGGATGATGCACATTTCCACTAGTTCTGTCATGTGTCCTTGATCAAGACCAATTTCCAAATTGTTGGTAGGTGCATTGGTGTGGTAGTTTCGAGTCCACAACCTCAATCATGTCCACCCCGACCCATGAGTTCAAGCAGTTGTTTTTCTTATATGTTTCCTCTCCTGCATTCCTTCCTCAGAATGTGGGTAGCGTCTTTACCATAAATCCCTCAGAATTGTCCTGGGTCATTGTATTGCTGCTGGTGCAGAGGTCCATTACATTCAATTTTACCACAGTATATCAGTCTCTGTGTACAATGTTCTTCTGGCTCTGCTCCTTTCGCTCTGCATCTGTTCCCGGAGTTCTCTCCAGTTCTCCTGGAACTCCTCTACTTTATTATTCCTTTTAGCACAATAGTATTCCATCACCCGCATATACCACAGTTTGTTCAGCCATTCCCCAATTGAAGGACATACCCTCCTTTTCCAATTTGTTGCCACCACAAAAAGCGCAGCTATGAATATTTTCGTACAAGTCTGTTTATCTATGATCTCTTTGGGGTACAAACCCAGCAATGGTATGGCTGGATCAAAGGGCAGGCATTCTTTTATAGCCCTTTCAGCATGATTCCAAATTGCCAGCCAAAATGGCTGGATCAGTTCACAGCTCCACCAGCAATGCATTAATGTCCCAATTTTGCCACATCCCCTCCAACATTCATTACTCTTCGCTTCTTTCATTTTAGCCAATCTGCTAGGTGTGAGGTGATACCTCAGAGTTGTTTTGATTTGTATTTCTCTAATTGTTAGAGATTTGGAACACTTTCTCATGTGCTTATTGATACTTTTGATTTCTTTACCTGAAAATTGCCTATTCATGTCTCTTGCCCATTTATCAATTGGGGAATGGCTTGATTTTTTATACAATTGCTTTAACTCCTTGTATATTTGAGTAATTAGACCCCTGTCAGAGTTTTTCATTATAAAGATTTTTTCCCAATTTGTTGTTTCCCTTCTGATTTTGACTATATTTTTTTTGTTTGTACAAAAACTTTTTAGTTTAATATAATCAAAACCATTTAATTTATATTTTGTAATTTTCTCTAACTCTTTCTTGGTTTTAAAGTCTTTCCTTTCCCACAGATCTGACAAGTGAACTATTCTGTGTTCACTTAACTTGTTCATAGTTTCCCTCTTTATATTAAAGTCATTCACACTTTCTGAATTTATCTTGGTGTAGGGTGTGAGATGTTGATCTAGACCTAATCTCTCCCATATTGTTTTCCAAATTTCCCAGCAGTTTTTGTCAAATAGTGGATTCATGTCCCAAAAGTTGGGCTCTTTGTGTTTATCATACACTGTCTTGCTGATGTCATTAACCCCAAGTCGATTCTATTGATCCTCCTCTCTATCTCTTAGCCAGTACCATATTGTTTTGATGACTGCTGCTTTAAAGTATAGTTTAATATCTGGTACTGCTAGGCCCCCTTTCTTCACATTTTTTTCATTATTTCCCTTGATATTCTTGATCTTTTGTTATTCCAAATGAAATTTGTTATAGTTTTTTCTAATTCAGTAAAGAAGTTTTTTGGTAGCTTGATAGGTATGGCACTAAATAGGTAAATTAATTTGGGTAGAATTGCCATTTTTATTATGTTAGCTCGTCCTACCCATGAGCAATCAATGGCTTTCCAATTGTTTAGATCCAATTTTATTTGTTTGGAAAATATTTTGTAGTTGTTTTCATATAATTGCTGTGTTTCTTTTGGTAGGTAGATTCCTAAGTATTTTATATTGTCTAGGGTGATTTTAAATGATGTTTCTCTTTCTACTTCTTGCTGCTCTAGTGTGTTGGAAATGTATAGAAATGCTGATGATTTATGTGCATTTATTTTGTATCCTGC
>NC_058132.1:445963662-445995555 GCF_016433145.1 Gracilinanus agilis
GTCCCTGTTCCCTCTATGTAAACTTATTCTAGTTACCCTGTTGGTAATAATAATTTTTAATATTTGCCAATACCTTCTTTTCTTCTTGGGATATAAATTGATTGAATTTGTTGTGTCCCTTAAAGAAAATATTTTTTTTCTCCTCCCCCCCATTCTCTTAATTACCTTATGTATGTTCTCTTCAGTTCTGGGTTTGGGCAGCAAACACTCTGTTTAAGTCTGGTTTTTTCTTGATGAATGTTTGGAAGTCCTCAATTTTATTGAATGACCATACTTTCCCCTGCAATAATATAGTTAGTCTTGCTGGATAGTTGATTCTTGGTTGTAGCCCCAGTTCTCTTGTGTTCCATGTCTTCCGTTCCTTCAATGTAGATGCAGCCAGATCCTGCATTATTCTAACTGTGGTTCCCTAATATCTGAATGACTTCTTTTTAGCAGCTTGTAATATTTTTTCCTTGGTCTGGTAGTTTTTGAATTTGGCTATAATATTCCTGGAAAGTGTCAGTTGTGGATTAAATGTAGGAGGTGATCTGTGGATCTTGTCAATTTCCACTTTTCCTTCTTGTTCAAGAATTTCTGGGCAATTTTCTCTGATAATTTCTTGTAAAATGCTATCTAAACTTTTTCTTTTATCATGATGTTCTGGTAAACCAATAATTCTTAAGTTATCTCTTCTAGCTCTGTTCTCCAGATCTTTGGTTGAATCAATGAGGTGTTTCATATTCTCCTCAAACTTTTCATGTTTTTTTATTTTGTTTAATATATTCTTGCTGCCTTGTGGAGTCATTTTCTTATAGTTGTTGAGTTCTGTTTTTTAAAGACTGAATTTCATCCCTGGCTTTTTGGTCATCCTTCTCTTTCTGGCCTGATTTTCTTTGTAGATCATCTTTTGCCTTCTTTGCTTCACTTTCAAGCTGGCCAATTCTGGCTTTTAATACTTTATTTTCTTGTTTTAGCTCATGTATTTCCTTTTTCAAATTGTCTTCAGCCTCTCTTGATTGTTTTTTGAGTTCCTGAAGTTCTTGAGTTAATTGAGTTTTAAATTCTTGAGTTAATTGAATTTTGAGATCTTCCAAAGCCTGTGTCCAGTTCACTGGAACTACCTCCTCTTCTTCTACTTCTGTTTCATTTGCTCTCTTTCCACTTCCTTGAAAGAAGCTGTCAATTGTCATTTCTTTTCTCTTTTTCTGTTGTTTGCTCATGTTTTTTCCCTTCCTTGTTCTGCTGATTTGAGCAGATGTATCTAATGATCTTTGATGAAAGATCTTCCCCCCAGGGGTAAATTACTTTCTCTGCCTTAGGAAGACTTCTTGTCTGTCCAATTGTTGGGATGAAATCTGTATGTATTGGATTAGTCTGCCCTGAGGCTACAACCTCAAAGCCTTTAGGGGAGGGAAAAAGAAACAAACAAACAAACAAAAAAAAAAAGGTGGGGTGACAAGAAGGAGTGGTTTTTTTGCTGAACTGAGCTCTCCAGCAGTGGGGTCCCCTTGTGCTATCCACTGTGTTTGATCTGGTTTTCTTTCCTCTTGAAACCCTGTGTTCTCTATCTTGGTATGAGGAAGCCAAGCTGTCTGCACTCTGGGGTTTGGCTCTCTCTAAGCCACCATCTTCTGGGTGTTTTTGCTGTGTTTCTCTGGTTTTAAGATTTGCTCCGACTACACTGCCATCTTTTTGGAACTCTCTCATCTGGACTTTTTATTTTGAACTCTCAACTATCACAGTGACAAAAAATTTATCAGTGACAAAATCTCTTAGGATATTTTTGTGATCAAGTTAGAAAGGTATGGATTAGGTGATGTAAGTTTTAAAATTAACATTCAATGCCTCCAAAGTATGATATTTATAAGGATTTTATTAAAAGCACAGGGAAAGAGCCCCAACTCACCCTTTACCTGCTGCCTCCTCTCCAAAAAAGCCTCATCACCATGCCCATAGCAACCATATCAAAACAGCCCGCGAAACCCACAACCAATAGGGAAAGGCTTAAGGAGTTATGGGTATGGTGAAAGGGAGTTTGGGTAATGTAGTTTAAAGTGGTACAAGGTCTTTTCAACTTTACATTCCCTCCCCTGTGATCCTTTGGGAGACAAGTCTCCCCAATGGATCATGAAAACATAATCAAATTAAAGTTTACAATAATTTGGAGATAAAAGGGAAATAAAAGGGAGAAAGAACAAAAACAATGTTCGGTGCATTGACAAAAGCCATTTAGGGGGCAGTCCCCTTTCTGGCATATATTGTCCATTCAAAATAAATACATTCAACCCCCCAAAGTTCAAATTCGCCAAGTCTCAAAATTCACTCTGGAACTTTTGGTGCAGTGTGTGGTCTCTGCATGCATCTTCATGGCATCCTACAGATTCTGGGAGGTAGTCTTCTGTTCTAAATTAGGGTCAAATTCAAGTCCAAATTTACAGAAATAGCATAGTTCCCCAGAGGAGAACAACTTTACCCCACTGAGGAAAATACAGGGATACACATGGGAATCACACAGGAATACATGGTCAAGGCATAAGGTATATGAATCAATTCTCAAAACATCAAAGAGTCCAAAGAAAAATAAAAAGAAAAAAGAAAAAAATAACCTTTGAGGAAAATATAGGATATTTAAAAAATGTGAAAGGAAAAAATTCTAGGAACAAGAAAAAGGAAAAAATTCACAAATCAAAGCAGGTTCCTGTAGCAATCCATGTCCCATAAGCTTTGCAACAACAATCACTCACTAACCCAATTTAGCAGCCTGGACTACAGTAAGTTGTCACATCATGAAAGAAATTGAAAAAGGAGACTAGATCTCGAGACAAATGGAAAATAGCATTTCCCAGCACAATACTTTTCTTCACTTTCAGAGATAATGGAGCCAGAACAATTCGATGTCGAGTATTTGATATCAAGTGAGGTACAAGGAAGTCCTACGTCTTAACATATGCTAAGTATCGCAACCTTGAGTCTCACACAGGACCAAGTCTTTGCATAGAATGTCATCAATCCCTGTAGGATTAGTTTGGTCTCTTTCCTTTATGTGCTCATTTGCACTTCATACGTCAAAACTCTGTGCTCCTTTGTGATCTGATTTTCCTTGGATTAGACATAGTCATCGAGCAAAAGTCTCATAATAATTAATAACTAGTGGCAGGTTTCTATAGTCCAAAACTTTTTGGGTATAAATTATTTGCTAGGCAAATGGACATCTTAGCTTATTTTTATTGCAAAAATCAAAACAGTCGAGAGTCTATTTAATGCTGGTGACGTGCTTCAAGTGTAAAAATTGAGAGAAAAGAAAAAAATTCAAATACTCTATTGCACATGTAGGAAGAAAAAACGAACAAAAAATGTGTAGTTTTACAACAATCACAGAGGTAAAGAATAGAGGTTAATTTTCAAGAAATAAGATTCATTCCCTCCTTAACTTGCCATGATGCACAGTGTGAGTGCAAATGAGGTAGATAAAGTGATGTGGGTGCAAATGAGGCATATAAAGCAATAATACATCCAAGAAAGTATAAAAGGAATGACAAAAGGCATAAAATGTTTTGAAAGGCACATCAGGTCAATATAGGTCACTAATACAGATATTTTGTTGTGAGGTAGTATATGTATCTTTCAAGTACAAAGATTAATCAAATAAAGTGCAAAAAAATAGTGCAAAATCCAGCAATAGAGCATTCTTATCACAATAGTCAAATACAATCAATAGTCAAATATAATAGGTGCAGGTAATAGTACCTAGTACAGAGATTTATTCATTATCAATAGATATGTTTCACATGACTGCAATGAATCCATGAGTCCCTTTCCCCAATTTTAATGGCTGTTGGTGTAGTTAATAGGACCTGGAATGATCCATCATAAGCAGGTTCAGTTGACCCAGTACGTTTGAAATTCTTTATGTACACACTATCACCTGGGTTCAAATCATGAAAGAATTATGGGTATGATGAAAGGGAGTTTGGATAATGTAGTTTAAAGGGGTACAAGGTGTTTTCAACTTTACAGTGAAGTAGATGAACTTCATTGAATAATCACAACTAAGTATTTGTTGAAATCAATCCAGAATTGTCTTGTAGAGTGATTTGTTGATTTTTCCACATGAAGCCACAGATTGCAAGTTTGTGAAATTTGTTTTATTATAAGGAGCTGAAAGAGATAGTTATTATGCTACATTGCAAACTCTGGATTCAGAAAATCCTCATAATTTAGAGCAATGAGCTAAATCTCAGGATCAAACTTAACAGTTAAATGTAAATTTCAATGATTGAATTAAAATGTAAATTTACAAATATAATACTGGAGTGGCACAGGTATAAAGTAGTACAAAAGAAAAACTGAAGTTTTAGGTGTCTACTTAAAACCAATTTGATTCAAGAGTGTACATGGCAGTACACAAAACAAATGGGTGATATTAAGAGATTTAAGAGAAGGGAGTCTCATTGTTCTTTCCTCTAGGATTAGCAAATTCTAGTCTCTGATTTTGAAGAAAGGCATTTATAAACTATTAGTTACATAGAAGAACATGGCCAAGATGTTGAGAGAAGGATGGGTTGCCATAGAGTACCAGAAGATTGTAAAGAAAATTTAACATGGAGAAGAAAAGATGATATTGTATGAAGATGGACTAGGATAAAAGTGATTGTCTTTGGTGGTTATATGATAACTATCTTCAAATATTCAAAAAATATTTGTGTAGAAAATATGGTTTTCTATGAATATTGACTTGTTTTGGAAATATTGTTAAGAAAATGTTTTCTTGTTATATTTATTCCCATGGATAAAAGATGCTGAGTATTCCAAGAATACTCAGCATCTTCTATCCATACAATGTGTGTGTATATATATACATATATACATACATATATATATATATTAGTTGTATTCTAGGGAGTTATTGTAAAAATAAGATGAATATATAAAAGGATAACTTTGTAAAATAATGTTTTTTTAAAGATTTATTAGTAGTCTCTATAAATTAAAGTCATGTGCTATGCTAGCTTAGTAAGTTTAAAAAATGCTCTGTTCCCTACTGCCACCATGGTGGATAGAAAGCAAAGAGGAAGTGAAATGCCAGCCCCTCGCTTTTATCCCTCTGTGTACATCGTCGCATAAATACAAGAAGTCAGTGGGCTCATGGGAAGTGTAGTTCAAGGACCCCAAAATTTCTAATAACACATTATCCATAAATTTCTCTTAGTCATTGATATCAAATCAATCATTAAGAATAGTAATAAACCATCTATTATCACCAAACATTCAAAATGCATACTATGTGACAGATATTGGATGACAATCTTAGGATATAAGTATTAAATTGAGGCAATTGCTGTCCCCAAGGAAATTACATAACAGATTGGAGTAATCAGTAATCAAGACATTCCTTTGTGTAAGACAGTATTAATTAGAAAACAATGCTTTGAAATTAACTTCATGATTTCATGTAGACATGGTTTTTGTTTTTAATTAATAAAATGGGAAAATAATGTTATTATTCCTGAAGGGATGTTTGAATTTTTCTTTGTCTTTTGAATTTCTCTGTTGAATAAAATCACCCAAAAATCAGAATGGTGAAAAAAAAGAATACATATAATACCCATATACATGTATGAGGAGGTTTCAAATTAATGATTTTAAGTGTAAGAAAAAAGTGTGTACCTGTGGTATTTCTTTGTAATTGTTTGCTAGGGTGATGCATCTGATATCACTCACAAAATCTGGCAAGAAAACTTTGACAAGGCACATTGTTCTTGAGAAAGGGAGAATCAGGATTTTGGCTTTAAGTGACTTAAATTAAAAAAGAAAAAAAAAGAATGGATCCAGATTCATTCATTATCTATCTATGAAAATTTTAAATTTGTTTTCAAATTACATTCAGATAGCATTAGTTAAAAATGCTTGCATAGAAAGTATTTTATGCATTATGCTTTGTTTATATTTAATAAAATATCATGGTCTAAATTTGCCATCTTGCCTGCAATTTTCAGCAAATGGACAACACATATGTCTGTACTGTAAGTAAATTTGATATTTTGTAGCAAAAATAAATTGTGTATATATATATATATATTTGAAATTTTAGCACATTTTTTATAATTGCATGTGCAAATTTTTGTATTTGAAGCACAAGTTATCTAAATTGAAAGAGTTTTTGATGATTAGATTAGTGTAGGTTTAGTATATCCATTTGTTCTAACTGTAACTGCCTGCCCAAAAAGCCTTAGACTACTGAAACTGCCATTGGTATTTAATTAATATGGGACTTGGCACATATGTCTGATTCGAAGGAATGGGATTAATAAAGGAGCACAGATTTCATCTATACAGTGCCAAAGAAGCACAGACACCTACACAGTACTAAAGCAGCACATACTTAACCTGACTGATGCCAAATGAGCACACAAATCAAATAAAGAAACTAATCCTACTAGGATTGCTGAGACTGCTATGCCAATAAAAAGGACTTGAACTAGTATGAGAATTAAGGTTGTGATGCTTAACATATGTTAAGACTTAGGACTCCTAGGAGTGTGGACTCCTTGTGAAAATTTATATCAAGTACCTAACAATTGGCTGTTCTAGCCCTGAGAAGAAATGATGAAAGAAGAAAAGAAGAAACAAATTAATATCAGACCAATAAATACAAATCTAGTCTTTTTTTTCTAACTTTCTTACTATGGAGGTTGACTATGGTCCTGGCTGCTAAGTGGGTAATTGTATGATGTCAGACTTGGATTACTTTGATTGGGCATTATTCAAAGACATAGTGTGATTTTCTTTTTTTCTTATTTAGAACATTTTTCATATAAAATTTAGAATTCAATGTTTAGAATTTTTCATCCACTAGTTATTTGGCATTTTTGTGCTAATTTTCCTGATGAATTTGACTGGCAGTGATTCATATGCCTCCTGCCTCAGCCCTCTGTGATTTCAATGTTTCATGTTTCTTTCTATCCTTCTCAGGGAGGAATGTTTTTTTTTCATATGGAGAGTTTAAGTTATTTTAGGAAAAGAGATTTACTACCTGCTGGAATCCAAATGGAGATGCCCATAGAGACTGTATGGAGACTGCACGTTGAACCAGGAGCCCAAGAAAGCAACTGGATGTTCAAAAATGTTTAACTTTGGGGGGTTTTAAATTCATTTGTCTGGTTTAAAATTCATTTGTTTTGCAAAAATGCATTTGTTTTGTTAAATTCACCTGTTTTGTTTAAATGCATTTGTTTTATGTATCTATATATTTCATTGTGAAAGAAGGGGACTGCCCCATGAATTTTTTTGGTAAAAGAAACGCCAAGTATTTTATTTCCTTATGTTGTAAAAATTATTACCATTCTCCCCTTGTATTGATGTATATACCCTTTACTTTATTGTAATTGTAAATTTATTTATGTTTTTTATGATCCATTGGGGAGACTGGTCTCCCAAAGGATCACAGTGGGGAATGTCTTGTTTAAATTATTCTAAGCCCTGAGAGATGTCGGCTCTCAGGACTTCCTGCTACAACTTCCCCTGACATCTCCCACTTCCTTTGTGGGAGGTGTCAGAGAAAGTATAAAAGAGAGAGTTTTGGTGCCTTTTGGGATCTCTCGAAGCTCTCTCTACCCCGGAGGCTGTCTTGACCTGGAGATTCTTGACCCCTGAGAAGTGCCTACTGAAGGAGACCTTTTTTCCCTACCTAACTTTTCCCCTTCCTAGCTAAATAAAAACCTAGCTATTCTACAACAAGTGCTACCTCATCTTTACTGAGCTACAAAGAGCTCAGGTCAATTTCCCCTACTGAGGCTCGGGGGTACTGACTGGGCTACCTTCCTTCCCTTCCTCTGGCTTTTCCTTCCTTTCCCTTCTTTCTCCTTTCCTATCTTCCTCCTATCACTCAACCTCACACTAGAAAGCAGTTCATTTTATTCAAAGTCTAGCACTCCTTCTACAATACTGACTCTCAGTACTTAGGAAACCGAGGAATACTGTAAATGCAGAATTTAAGAGTATGCTAATAACTTTCTTGAAAGAAGGAATTTAAAGTTAATTTTACTAAGTAAAATAAAATTATTTGTCAAAGGCAATATTGTTGGAGCTAAGACTTTACTCCAAATCTAAAAACTCTAAATATATTGTTATTTTTTATTACACTGCCTTACCTTTTTAATAGTCCTTTAAATAATTACTAAAGATATATAATAACATATTATATATTTATAATAAAGACAAAAAGGCACATAACACAATATTAATTTATATTATAGAAAGCTTAGAAGGTCTTTGAGGCATTTTTGCATATTAGTGTTAAACGTGCATCACCAACACTAACTGAAATTGGACAAAAATCTATTAAAAAGATAGAGACAGAGAGAGAAAGGGAGAGATGAAATCAGTTTCAGCTGCTTAACTGGATTTATATTTTTGTACTCTTATCTATTGTTATTTATCCTTTCCTTAAATTGAGGACTCCTTCATTTATCACAAAGTTCCAATGATTGAATTTCATATATATATATTTGTGAATGGCAAATACTTTCATTTTTAGCAGGTTGGGAATCTCAATGAACAGATTCTTGACTTTAAAAAAATAGAGTGGTATAGAAACTGGATAGAATTTGAATTAGAGAATTAAGGTTTCAAATGTTCATTTTGGTACTTAGTAACTGAGTACCTTTGAACAAGCCATGTCTTAGGAACTCAATTTCCTCTTCTGTAAAATGTGGAAGCCAGACAAGCTAAATTCCCTTTCAACTAGAAATCTATGATTGAAAGATCTTAATTAATAGGTGAAGCATTTTTATTCATTATGGTTATTGCTCAAATAAGAGAAGAGAAATCACATAGATTCCAACTTGTGAACACTTTAAACCACAATGTTAAATAATACATATTCATATTGATCATTCCCCAGTAAAATATTACATTTTAGACCTTTTTCTAAACCTTTTTTTAAATGCATTACTTTTTATTCTTTTTTAATTCTGGAGTATTCTGGACATAATTTAATTGTTTTTGATAATTTGTGTTCTTTCTATGTTTCTGAAACATGACTAAAATATCAATAATCACTTTAATCTTTTGGAAATGTTAAATTTATATTAGGTAGCCCTTGATCTTACTTGATCTCAGAATATCACCTTATGATTTTCTCTTTTTTTCTTTTAAGTGAAATACCTAAAATGACTGATTTCTTGCTATATTCTTTCTTCTGCAAATAGAGGTAAGTTTATCAAATATTATAGTGATAGTGAAAGGCATTCTCAAGCATTAAGAACCCATGAAATTAAGTGAGTTGCCTATAAGGATAAGCTATAAATATAATATATAAATATAATAATATAAAATATAATAAGCTATAAATATAAGCTATTTAGCTATGAATTAACTAAAACATAGGCTTCAACTTTTATTTCAGTACATTTTTCTTTATAATAGGTGTTTTTCTGGTTAGTTGGGATTGAGTTAATAGACTGTGGTATATTCTACACACCTACATCCACACTTGGAGTTGGTCTCATTTTCTGTCATTTATGGAAAAGTCAAAGTTATAAGCTGATTAAACAAGTGTTTTTCTAAAGTATTCAAAGACTAGATGATCAGAAGTCAATAAAAACTCCAGAAATGCCATATTTTGATTTTCAGGACCTGATGACACTAATGACAGCACTTATACATCTGGAAAGGAGTTGAAGAAATTGCTTAAAGAAAGAGAATACATGTTGAAGTTGAAGAAATTGAAGAAATTGCTTCAAGAAAGAGAATACATGTTTTTTGTACAAAAATTTTGTGCAAAAAATTTTGATGCAATATAATGTATAAGATGATGCTTAGGTAATTTTCTTCATTTATTAATTCATAATTTTTCCATATAGTTCAGAGAGTATAGCTACTTTTCTGTAATAGAAGAAATCTCTAAAAATAATATGTGACTATAGCGATAATAAAACATATATTTCCAAAATGGTTGCAAGTGTTATCCTGAATATTCCAGAGAAGATTAAAAATATTAAAAGTCTTTTCATTACTAAAGATTGAATAACTCAGATACCAGATAAGTAGATAAAATGAAAACTCTAAAATTGGCTTTAATTGGTGAGTAATCACTTTTTTGAAAGTATGCCATGTAATTAAGTCTATGATTATAAAAATAATTCCCTAGGCTAATGGTCTGGAATGAACACCACAATCAGAATACTATCTGGGAACAGAATTATTAAGGATGCTGTAATCTTTGTGATCGAATACAATTTGAGTTTATCAAAAGTGTACCAACTCAAATCTATTTATTTCCACTTTAAACCCTTGTTAATAGTAAAAAGTGGAAGATATTATTGGTCTTCAGTCTCATTTATAATGTTTCATTTATAAATGGAGAGTGGCTATAAAATATTATTACAATAATATATTCTAATTTATATATATACATATATATATATAATTACCTGTGATTATATATGTTTTCATCAATTAACTATGCCAACTGTTAGGACAAATATTAGCTACATCTCCAGGGCCTAATGAAGAAATAATTTTTTCAACTTATGTTTTACTTCAGATATTAATCAAGTACCAAGAAAATTCATAACTATATTAATAAAACTATAACTTTATGTATAGTGGTGAAGCTGAGGGAATGATGACCTAATTTTCACAGGATCATAGATTTAGAGTTATAAAGGACATCAAGTCCAATATACTCATTTTACATAGAATGAAACTGAGGCTGATAGCTTAAGTGATTTCCTAAAGTCACAGAAATAATAGATGCCCAAATAAATAATTTAAAGCACAATAATATTTAGAAAAGTCTCCTTCAAAAAAGAAACACTTTTCCTTCATAATATAAGAAATTATTGACTATAGGGACCCCTTCGTGTACAAAACTCTTTATTTTGAGAAAAAATGAAAATATTCTCCACCCCACTGTAGAAATTATATTCTTTTGGAGGAATAAATAATGTACATATCTCAAACCTTACAGATACTGTTGAACCAAATTTTTAGAAAGTCATCACACCTTTTCTTTCCCATTAAGGCACTGGGACTTGAGAGTCTTGAGTTCCCTTGTAGGTTTAAACTTATGATTCTCAGAAAGTTAGATCCTTTTCCTCTAGCCACATAATAAGAACATAAAATTGTGACTGTAAGAACATAAATATGGTTGAGTTTTTTCAAAATTTGATTATATTTAAGCTTCTAAAATTTAAAAAATGGATAGAGAAATCTATAAATGCACTATATTCATTCATACATACATACATACATACATACATACATACATACATACATACAACTATCTATGGATCCACATTTCCTGGTCCCTATGTTTTTAAATACATGGAAAAAATGAGGAAAGTTAGGAGAGAGAGAGCATTAACAATTAAGAAATATCAGGGCTATAATTATGATTTTCTAAGTTGTTTTACATACGTTTGTTGTATAAATTCCTTATTCTGTCTTTCTGATGTTTCTGAAAAGTGGAGATGAGGTGGCATGTGCATAGTGGAACCACCACATAATTTGAGTATATCCAACTACCCTTTCTTCCCTTTATTATGAATTCATTATTTTTAAAATGTACTTTTTGGAGTAAATGGTTTAAAGCTTTATATTACCAATTTTTTCATATTCACATATTCTTATGACACTAGATGATATAGTAATTAAAGTGCTGGGCCTGGACTCAGGATATGACTTCTGGAACTTACTAGCTGTGTGACCCTAGGAAAATCATTTAATCACTGTTGGCCTCAGTTTCCTCAACTTTAAAATTAGGATTATAATAGTACTTAACTTCTAAGTTTTGTGAGGATTAAAGTAGTACAGTTCTTGGCATATAGTAGATGATGAATAAATGCTGATCCCTTCCCTATAAATTTCTTATCTGTATAGATTTGAATTGTAATAGATTCTCTCCTAAATTTCCAAGAATTAAATTATTTCAAAGGGAAGCCTAAATGATATTTTTATATTCCTTTTTTTTAAACATTTATTAATATTCATTTTTGACCTGTTTACATGCTTCATACCCCTACAGTCCCCTTCACCCCCCACTCTACCCCCACCCATGGCCAACTCACATTTACACTGGTTGTAACTTGTGTCCTTGTTCAGGGCCTATTTCCATGTTGTTGTTAGTTGCATTGGTGTGGTCATTTCGAGTCTACATCCCAAATCATGTCCGCCTCAGCCCATGCATTCAAGCAATTGTTTATCTTTTATGTTTCCTCTCCTGCAGTCCTTCCTCTGAATGTGGGTAGCGTTCTTTACCATAAATCCCTCAGAGCTATCTTGTGTCATTGCATTGCTGCTGGTACAGAAGTCCATTACATTCAATTTTACCATAGTATATCAGTCTGTGTGTACAATGTTCTTCTTCCTCTGCTCCTTTCACTCTGCATCAGTTCCTGGAGGTCTTTACAGTTCACCTGGAACTCTTCCAGTTTATTATTGCTTTGAGCACAATAGTATTCCATCACCAGCATATACCACAATTTGCTCAGCCATTCCCCAATTGAAGGACATACCCTCCTTTTCCAGTTTTTTCCCAGCACAAAAAGCGCAGCTATAAATATTTTCATACAAGCCTCTTTATCTATTATCTCTTTAGGGTACAAACCCAACAATGGTATGGCTGGTTCAAAGGGGAGGCATTCTTTTATAGTCCTCTGAGCATATCTCCAAATTGCCAGCCAGAATGGTTGGATCAGTTCACAACTCCACCAGGAATGCATTAATGTCCCAGTTTTGCCACTTCCCTCCAACATTCATTACTCTCCCCTTCTTTCATTTTAGCCAATTTGCTAGGTGTGAGGTGATACCTCAGAGTTGTTTTAATTTGCATTTCTCTAATTATTAGAGATTTAGAACACTTTCTCATGTGCTTATTGATACTTTTGATTTCTTAATCTGAAAATTGCCTATTCATGTCTCTTGCCCACTTATCAATTGGGGAATGGCTTGATTTTTTATACAATTGGTTTAACTCCTTCTATATTTGAGTAATTAGACCCCTGTCAGAGTTTTTTGTTATAAAGATTTTTTGCCCAATTTGTTGCTTCCCTTCTGATCTTGGCTACATTGTTTTTGTTTGTACAAAAGCTTTTTAGCTTGATATAATCAAAACCATTTAATTTACATTTTGTAATTTTCTCTAACTCTTGCTTGGTTTTAAAGTCTTTCCTTTTCCAGAGATCTGATAGGTATACTATTTTGTATTCACTTAGCTTATTTATAGTTTCCCTCTTTATATTCAGGTCATTCACCCATTCTGAATTTATCTTGGAGTAGGGTATGACATGTTGATCTAGACCTAATCTCTCCCATATTGTTTTCCAAATTTCCCAGCAGTTTTTGTCAAATAGTGGATTCATGTCCCAAAAGTTGGGCTCTTTGGGTTTATCATACACTGTCTTGCTGATGTCATTAACCCCAAGTCTATTCCACTGATCCATCCCTCTCTCTCTTAGCCAGTACCATATTGCTTTGATGACTGCTGCTTTATAGTACAATTTAATATCTGGTACTGCTAGGCCCTCTTCCTTCACATTTTTTTTCATTATTTCCCTTGATATTCTTGATCTTTTGTTATTCCAAATGAAGTTTGTTATAGTTTTTCCTAATTGATTAAAGAAGTTTTTTGGTAATTCGATAGGTATGGTGCTAAATAGGTAAATTAATTTGTGTAGAATGGTCATTTTTATGATGTTAGCTCGTCCTACCCATGAACAATTAACGGCTTTCCAATTGTTGATATCCAGTTTTATTTGTTGGGAAAGTGTTTTGTAGTTGTTTTCGTATAACTGCTGTGTTTGTTTTGGTAGATAGATTCCCAAGTATTTTATATTGTCTAGGGTGATTTTAAATGGTGTTTCTCTTTCTACCTCTTGCTGCTCTAATGTGTTGGAAATATATAGAAATGCTGATAATTTATGTACATTTATTTCTTATCCTGCAACTTTGCTAAAGTTGTTGATTATTTCTACTAGTTTCTTAGTTGATTCTCTAGGATTTTTTAAGTATACCATTATATCATCTTCAAAGAGTGATAGCTTAGTCTCCTCCTTGCCTATTTTGATACCTTCAATTTCTTTTTCTTCTCTAATTGCTATTGCTAGTGTTTCTAGGATCATGTTGAATAAGAGAGGTGATAATGGGCATCCTTCTTTCACTCCTGATCTTATTGGGAAGGCTTCTAATTTATCCCCATTGCATATAATGCTTGTTGATGGTTTTAGGTATATGCTGTTTATTATTTTTAGGAAGGGACCTACTATTCCTATAATTTTCAATATTTTCAATATGAATGGATTCTGTATTTTGTAAAAGGCCTTTTCAGCATCTATTGAGATAATCATGTGATTTTTGTTTGTTAGACTGTTGATATGGTCAATTATGTGGATGGTTTTCCTAATGATGAACCAACCTTGCATTCCTGGTATGAATCCCACCTGATCATGGTGGATGATCTTCTTAATTACTTGCTGGAGTCTCTTTGCTAGTATTCTATTTAAGATTTTTGCATCTATGTTCATTAGGGAGATTGGTCTATAGTTTTCTTTCTCTGTTTTTGGTCTACCTGGCTTTGGGATCAGTACCATATTTGTGTCATAAAAGGAATTTGGTAGGACTCCTTCTTTGCTTATCATATCAAATAATTTGTATAGTATTGGGATTATGTGTTCTTTGAATGTCTGATAGAATTCACTTGTGAGTCCATCAGGTCCTGGTGATTTTTTCTTAGGGAGTTCTTTGATGGCTTGTTCAATTTCTATTTCTGATATGGGATTATTTAGATATTCTATTTCTTCTGCTGTTAATCTAGGCAATTTATATTTTTGTAAATATTCATCCATATCTCCTAAATTGTTATATTTGTTGCCATATAATTGGGCTAAAAAGTTCTTAATGATTGCTTTAATTTCCCGTTCCTTACAAGTCAGGTCTCCCTTTTCATCTTTAATACTGTCAATTTGGTTTTCTTCTTTCCTTTTTCTTATTAGATTGACCAGTACTTTGTATATTTTATCTGTTTTTTCAAAATACCAGCTTCTAGTCTTATTTATTAATTCAATAGTTCTTTTACTTTTGATTTTATTCATTTCTCCCTTAATTTTTAGTATTTTTAATTTAGTTTTCATCTAGGGGGTTTTAATTGGCTCACTTTCTAATTTTTGAGTTGCATTCCCAATTCATTAATCTCTGCCCCTCCTTAATTTGTTAATATATGCACTCAAGGATATAAATTTCCCCCTTAGTACTGCCTTGGCTTCATCCCACAGAGTTTGTTAGGATGTCTTATCATTGTCATTCTCTTCAATGAAATTGTTGATTGTTTCTATGATTTCTTCTTTGACTAGCTGGTTTTGGAGAATCATATTATTTAATTTCCAATTAGTTTTTGATTTGCCTGTCCAGGTGCCCTTACTAATTATTATTTTTATTGCATTATGATCTGAGAAGGTTACATTTATTATATCTGCTCTTTTGCATTTGTTTACAATGATTCTATGCCATATTACTTGATGAATCTTTGTGAATGTACCATGTGCAGCTGAAAAGAAGGTGTATTCCTTTTTGTCCCTATTTATTTTTCTCCACATATCAATTAAATCTAATTTTTCTAGGACTTCATTCACGTCCCTTACCTCTTTCATATTTATTTTTCGGTTTGATTTATCTAGATCTGAAAGAGGAATATTTAAATCTCCCTCTATTATGGTGTTTTCTCTATTTCCTTCTTTAGCTCTGCCAGTTTCTCCTTTATGAATGTGGATGCTATGCCACTTGGTGCATACATATTGAGCAGTGTTATTTCCTCATTGTTTATACTGCCTTTAATCAGGATGTAATGACCTTCCTGTCTTTTTTATTCATATCTATTTTTACTTTGGCTTTGTCAGAAATCATAATAGCCACTCCTGCCTTGTTTTTCCCATTTGATGCCCAAAAGATTTTGCTCAAGCCCTTAAGGTTAAGCTTGTGTATGTCCACCCACCTCATATGTGTTTCTTGTAAACAACATATGGTAGGATTTTGGTTTCTGATCCACTCTGCTATTTGCTTCCATTTTATGAGCGAGTTCATCCCATTCACATTCAGAGTTACAATTATCACTTGTGCGTTCACTGACATTTTTGTATCCTCCCCTACACCCACCCCTTCTACTTATACTATTTTCTTTTAAACCAGTGGTTTGCTTTAAGCCAGTATCCCTCATTCCCTCTCTTGATTGACTTCCCTTTCTTCCTCTTCCCTTGTTATTCCCCTCTTTTTGTTTTTTAAAGGCCTAATGAATTCCTTCCCACTTCTTCTCCCCTCCCTTTTTTGACCTCCCCACTCCCCTGCTCCCTTTGGTTTATCCCTTCTGACTTTCTCAGTAGGGTTAGATAGAGTTTTTTATCCCAATGGATAATAAAGCTACTCTTCCCTCTCTGGGTTGATTACACTTAGAGTAAGGTTTAATTATTACCTCTTAATGCTCTCTTCCTCTCCTTCTTATGATAGTATTTATCCTCTCCCCTTCCCTTGTCCTCTTTGTGTGTAATAGAATATCCTATTTTTCTTATTTACTCAGATTTTTCTTGGTGTCCCNATTTTATCTGTTTTTTCAAAATACCAGCTTCTAGTCTTATTTATTAATTCAATAGTTCTTTTACTTTTGATTTTATTCATTTCTCCCTTAATTTTTAGTATTTTTAATTTAGTTTTCATCTAGGGGGTTTTAATTGGCTCACTTTCTAATTTTTGAGTTGCATTCCCAATTCATTAATCTCTGCCCCTCCTTAATTTGTTAATATATGCACTCAAGGATATAAATTTCCCCCTTAGTACTGCCTTGGCTTCATCCCACAGAGTTTGTTAGGATGTCTTATCATTGTCATTCTCTTCAATGAAATTGTTGATTGTTTCTATGATTTCTTCTTTGACTAGCTGGTTTTGGAGAATCATATTATTTAATTTCCAATTAGTTTTTGATTTGCCTGTCCAGGTGCCCTTACTAATTATTATTTTTATTGCATTATGATCTGAGAAGGTTACATTTATTATATCTGCTCTTTTGCATTTGTTTACAATGATTCTATGCCATATTACTTGATGAATCTTTGTGAATGTACCATGTGCAGCTGAAAAGAGGGTGTATTCCTTTTTGTCCCTATTTATTTTTCTCCACATATCAATTAAATCTAATTTTTCTAGGACTTCATTCACGTCCCTTACCTCTTTCATATTTATTTTTCGGTTTGATTTATCTAGATCTGAAAGAGGAATATTTAAATCTCCCTCTATTATGGTGTTTTCTCTATTTCCTTCTTTAGCTCTGCCAGTTTCTCCTTTATGAATGTGGATGCTATGCCACTTGGTGCATACATATTGAGCAGTGTTATTTCCTCATTGTTTATACTGCCTTTAATCAGGATGTAATGACCTTCCTGTCTTTTTTATTCATATCTATTTTTACTTTGGCTTTGTCAGAAATCATAATAGCCACTCCTGCCTTGTTTTTCCCATTTGATGCCCAAAAGATTTTGCTCAAGCCCTTAAGGTTAAGCTTGTGTATGTCCACCCACCTCATATGTGTTTCTTGTAAACAACATATGGTAGGATTTTGGTTTCTGATCCACTCGGCTATTTGCTTCCATTTTATGAGCGAGTTCATCCCATTCACATTCAGAGTTACAATTATCACTTGTGCGTTCACTGACATTTTTGTATCCTCCCCTACACCCACCCCTTCTACTTATACTATTTTCTTTTAAACCAGTGGTTTGCTTTAAGCCAGTATCCTTCATTCCCTCTCTTGATTGACTTCCCTTTCTTCCTCTTCCCTTGTTATTCCCCTCTTTTTGTTTTTTAAAGGCCTAATGAATTCCTTCCCACTTCTTCTCCCCTCCCTTTTTTGACCTCCCCACTCCCCTGCTCCCTTTGGTTTATCCCTTCTGACTTTCTCAGTAGGGTTAGATAGAGTTTTTTATCCCAATGGATAATAAAGCTACTCTTCCCTCTCTGGGTTGATTACACTTAGAGTAAGGTTTAATTATTACCTCTTAATGCTCTCTTCCTCTCCTTCTTATGATAGTATTTATCCTCTCCCCTTCCCTTGTCCTCTTTGTGTGTAATAGAATATCCTATTTTTCTTATTTACTCAGATTTTTCTTGGTGTCCCCTACTATTCCACCCCCCCCTTTCCCACCCCACATGTCATCTTAGACCATTTAAATACCCTGTCCTCTCCCTATGAATTATTCTTCTGGTTGCTATAATAGTGAATATTATAATAGTGAATAGAGTTCACTATAGAGAATTATACATAGCATTTCTCCACCTAGTAATACAGATAATTAGATCTTATTTAAGCCCTTAAAGAGTCAAGTTTAAAAGATTATGAGTTTTCTTTCTTTTCCCTCTGTTTCTTATTTACCTTTTCGTGTTTCTCTTGATTTTTGTGGTTGGGTATCAATCTTTCCATTTAGTCCTTGTCTCTTTTGTACAAATACCTGGAATTCTTCAATTTTGTTGAATGCCCATACTTTCCCCTGGAAGTATATAGTCAGTTTCGATGGGTAGTTGATCCGTGGCTGAAGGCCCTGCTCTCTTGCCTTTCTGAATATCGTATTCCAAGCCTTGCGGTTTTTTTAGCTTGGAGGCTGCCAGATCCTGTGTGATCCTTATTGGTGCTCCTTGATATTTGAATTGTCTCTTTCTGGCTTCTTGTAAAATTTTTTCTTTTAATTGAAAGCTCTTCAATTTTGTTATTATATTCCTGGGTGTTGACTTTTCAGTGTAGAGGGTGATCTATGGATCCTTTCAATGTCTATATTACCCTCTTGTTATAGAACTTCAGGGCAATTTTGCTGAATAATTTCTTTAAGTATGGAGTCCAAGTTTCTATTAATTTCTGCCTTTTCTGGAAGACCAATGATTCTCAAATTGTCTCTTCTAGACCGGTTTTCTTGGTCTGTCACTTTCTCATTGAGGTATTTCATGTTTCCTTCTTTTTATCAGTCTTTTGACTTTGTTTTATTTGTTCTTGTTGTCTTGAGAAGTCATTGGCTTCTAATTGTTCATTTCTAGCCTTTAAGGACTGGTTTTTGGCTATAATCTTTTGGTTTTCTGCTATAATCTTTTGGTTTTCTTTTTCATTCTGGTCATTTCTGGTCTTCAGTTGACTTGCTTCACTTTCCAATTGCGAAATTCTGCCTTTTAAACTGTTATTTTCTTGACAGATTTCTTCCATCTTACTCAACATCTCATTTTTGAACTCTTCAATAGCTTGTGACCAGCTTTCATTTTTTGGGGGAGGTTTGGTTATTTGTTTGTCCTCCTCTGTTGTCTGGATTTTCTCTGTGTAAAAGTTGTGGAGTGTTTCAGAGTTTTTCTTGGTAATCTTTTTCTTCTGGGCTTCCCTATGGCTTGCCATTATTAGCCCCACCCCTTTTCAGCTTTGTCTTCACACTCAGGGTCTGCCTGCGCTTTTTAAGCTTCAGATGGCTCTGGTCTTCTTGTCCTCGGGGTCATGCCTCCTGGTAGTCCCCGGTCTGCCCCTCTGCCCAAGGCTCCTTCAGCAGTCTCAGGGGCTGCTTCCACAGCACCTTCCTGTGTGCACCAGGTCTTCACTCGATGTCCTAGCCTTTGCTTTAAATGTTTATTTACGCCTAGGGCACTGCCTTCACTGGCGCATACACTTTATTCGCACCCGGGGCAGAGCCTTCACCCCCATATCTGCTTGGGAAAATCTGTGCGTCCCCCCAGCCACTTGGGGTCCCATGTCTGGCAGCTCACAGGTACAAGCCCTGGGGCTGCTAGTGATTTACTGGTTGCCCTAATACTGTTTTCACTCTTGTGTGTTGGCCTTGGCACTGTGAGTGGTGGGGTTGGGGTGGAGGGGCTTCTTCCTCTCACATTTTGGTGAGAGCTGTTTCACCCCTTTATAGCGTGGAAATGCCCTGATTCTGCGTACCTTCATTGCTGCACCCTGTTGTGGGGTTCCTTCGTTCGTCTGGGTTCGTTTTTATGTCCCCTTGAGGAGTCCTGTATGCTTTGGTTAGGAGAGATTGAGCAGCTGCTCCTTACTCTGCTGCCATCTTAATCGGAAGTCCTCCAATTTCTATTTTTATATTCTTAAGACTTGTGTAAAATCAATATTAAAAAAGTATAATGTTTCATTTACTTTGGGAAGAGATCTATTCAAAGAGTATGATTTAATTAATCATTATGAACATGGTGTTTTAATTTGGGTCTACACTGTGAAAAATATTTTTAGTCACATGTCATACTTAAGTTCTTTTTTATTTAGCTTTCAAATAAATATTTTGTTGGTGCATTTTTTTTACCATAACTCCTCTTAGTATCTCTCTCCCTTACTATTTAAGCTCTAACTAAAAAGATCACAAAAACTACTTTGAAACATTTAATGATAATATAAGGTATTTATTTTATTTCATGAAAACAATCAAAATTTAAAAGCATTTTTCCATTTTGGGGGCAAAATAAGTTTTTTTAATGTAAAAAGTAGGCCTCCTAAATTTTTATGTAATTATTTTTAAATATGTATTAATTCATCAAAATTTAAGTTGTTATATGTAATTATGTTTTAGTAAGCAATCCAGAGCTTACTTACATAATATAAAGTATTTAAGATTATAAGTATATAAATTACTTATAGAATCAATATCACAAGCATAATATTATTAAATAGTAACTATCATTTATTAAAATTCCTCTATGCTAAAGTCCTTTATTCTACTCAGGAATGACTTTTTAAGATATGGTTGCAAATTTGGTTTTGTGTAAATTGACACTAACTCTAGTTTATTGACTGTGGTATTGGGGATAGGATATTTATCCAGTTATCTTCTCTTTGTCCTTTGATTCAAGAGTTCTTACTCTTTTTGTATATTTCAAATCTGAGAAGCCTATGCAATCCTCCGAATAATATGATTTTTAAAAATTCATAATTGAATAAAATGCTAAATTTCTGTTGGAGGTAAATGAAAATAAAGATGAATTTACCCATCCAATTTCTTGGACACTGACTGCTATCTATTGATATTGCTCTTCGAAGACCATGTACCCTGGGTCAGTAGCCTTTGTTTAAGTATTCAGCCTCACTTCTCATCTACCCTTTGAAAAAATCTCTAAAATACTGTTAAGTTAAGTAAAGAAGTGCATTATCTTTTATTTATGATCTAACCTCTTTTAGGGTGAGAAAGAGGAAGAAAAGAAAAATAATCAACTAATATTAACAAGGCAAGAAAACAAAAAGCAAGAAGAGAAAGAGAAAGGACAAAGGGATAAACATCTCATTTTTATTACTTAATAAATGTGCTTTCTTGAACAACATGCTTTTGCTGTCCATTTTTTAGCCTTCTGTGCAGGAAGCATCCCAATAAAACTAGAGACTGCCAGTCCTTTTACCTTTCAATTATCTCTGACAAAGCATCAGAAAGGCAATTGCTATCTTAGCTTAGTATCTATGAGGCAGTAAATGTAAAGTAAATGAGAATGCCTTACTGACACTTAAAAGATAGAATGAAGATATGAGGTGAGAGGAACACAGGAGGTAAAAAAGTAGAGACTGTCTATGAGCTAACTTGGAATGGAAAACCGAAAATCATTTGAGTAGACTAAGAAAAGAGTATTGCCAAAGTGTAATGGATGAATCAATGGGCCTAGTGTAAAATTTAGAAACTTTTTAAAAGGAGGCAAAAGACTGGCTCCATAGAAAGCAAGTCATTCAGGCAGGAAGTCCTGGGTTCAAATCTGGTATAAAACATTTTTTAACTGTCTGACCCTGCGCAAATCACTTAACTCCCACTGCCTAACCTTTATCACCCTTTTGCCTTAGAACCAACACACAGTGTTGATTCTAAGATGGGAGGTAAGGGTTAAAAAAAGAAAAAAGATTTAAAAATTACATAAAATTAAAAATAAATTAAATGAGTTAAAGATTAATGCCATGGATATAGGGAAGAACTGTATATTCCAAAGCTCCAGGGTAAACCTTATATGGTTCATCAGGTTAAAGGCTAGTGTCACTCCTTAGAAGATATATACATTAGAAAGTATGATAGAATCTTGCTAAAAAAAAGTATGATCACCCCGGGGCTATAATTAAGAGCACTGTTTAGTGAACAATTAACACTGAAATGGTCATAAGGCATAAAACACTACTGTTGGGTATTTGCCTATTCTCTTGGATTCAAATTTAGGGTACTCTAGTGAGTCAGAGATACTGGAAAATTCCAGGGAAGATAGTGTTCACTTGTGTTTGTGTACATGTGAACATTGTGTTTGTGGGGGGGGGGGGTAAAAGAGAGAAGGAGAGAGAGAGAGTCAGAGGGAGAGAGAGAAGAGACAGAGAGACAGAGAGACAGAGACAGAGACAGAGACAGACAGAGACAGACAGCTAGACAGACAGAGTTTGTGTATATGTAAGGGGAGCAATAGAGAAATATTGGCTTACTTTATTGTCAGTTGAGTACTTCATGTGCCCCTGTATAAATGTACAGAAGTAATGTTATGTATCTAGGAGCATGTCTTCTTCAGAGAAAAATAGATGCTGAGTTGTCTGCCTTCAGAGTTGACTTCTCTGTGCCATAGCTCTCCTCAGAATTCTAAAAGAAACAGTTATTACATAAATCTCTTATAATTCTAAGTCAGATGTTAATTTTTTGAATGGGGCATATAATACTAGAGTGAATGGGAAAGCCTGGCATGTTTCAATTATTTTTGCATTAAGAATTGAAGAAGCAGGGAATTCAGGGTTAATAACTAGAGGGCATTAGTACTGTTCCATGTATATGAGAGAAATATATATTTCTAAGCACAAATCAAGGTTGAAAAACATGGTTACATTCTATAAACTAAGCACAGGAACAGCTAGAAAACAGTAAATCAGAAAACTCACCAATTGGCATGATGAGTTTGGCTAGGACATCAGACCCAGTAGGGTTTCTCATCAAGCACAACATGAATCAACTCAGATTAGCTTTGAAAGAAAGCATCTGTTCAGCACAGTAATACTTTCACCAAGGAACGTTTATGAGTAGTTTCTGAGAAAAGTTTATAGTTTCAGAGTTTGGAAGTAAGCTAAGCACATGGGATTTTTTCACCTATGTTCTTCTTTATAGGTTTCTATAAGTTTGTATACATTTTTACTCGAAGATCCTTGTACTTTATTTAGAAAATGTGACCTAGTTTTATTTATAGATTTGATTCACTTATTTCTGAATAAAATGTGTAACTTTGAATTCTCTATGAAAAACTGTGATATTATTTTTTTTATTTTGTTGAAAAGAAAATAATTTTATGTTATCATCCTGAAGGGCTGATTTCCTGTAAATAGAAGCACACCTGTGGGACATCCAGGGCTGAAGTGAAGTAGGAGGAATGCATTCCCCATAAACAATCTGGTTACTGATTGGATCCTGAGAAAGATTGATTTTAACAATTTTGTAGTAATGATTTAGTAAATAAATATTAATTAACTATTTAATATGTGCCAGACATGGTACTAAATACTATGGATACAACAAAAGGCAAAAAATGATTAATTCCCTTAAGCTGAATACATTTTAATGTAGGAGACCGACCACATTTAAATAATTAGGCAAAGTATGGAGGGTGACCTAAAAATAAAATGTAAAGGAAACCTGGACTTGCCAGTTATAGAGCAGATTGGAGTTAGTGAGGTAGTCCAGAAATTTCATGTGGGTAGGTGGGTAGCCACCCTAAGTATACTACATAGTTTTAAATTTTATAATAACTATGCACACTTTTTGACCCAGCAATACCAGTATTGGGTCTCCTATTCTAAATAAGTCAGAGATAGAGGGAAAGAGTCTACTTGCACAAAAATATTTTAGCAGGTGTTTTTGTAGTGGCAAAGAATTGTAAAACTGAAGAGATATCATCAATTGGGGAATGTGGTTGTAATGGAAAAGAATTGTAATGCTGAATAGAATGAACATAGAAAAATCTGGAAAGACATACGAAGTAATGCAAAATGAAGTGAGAAGAACCAGAAGAACAGTGTATTGTGTAACAGAAATATTGTACAATGATCAACTGTGAATAACTAAACTATTATCAGCAAGACAAGGTTCTAGAATATTCCCTGGGGACTTATGATATAAAAAGGAATAAATAAAACAGCAAGAATAATAAAATCAACACTATCCAAAGACAAATAATAAACTGTTGGAAGTTGATTTTAGATCAAATTCATCTTATAAATTATATGAATTATTATGAAATTTAATTTTCCTTTTCATGAGTCTTTTTTATTGTATATGTGATATGGACCTTCAGTCACTATAGCAAAATTCAGGAAATATGTATTGTATGAAAGCAATGATATAGTCTATAACAGGCTATTTAGTACCACTTGGAGAAGAGAAAAGAGGGAGAGAGAGAATCTGAATCACAGAATGTCAGAAAATTGTCAAAATATTTCTACATATAATTGATAAAAATTAAATTCAATAAAATTAAAAAATAAACCTGATTATTTGTATTTGTTGCTGATGCCTCTTCTTAAATGACAGATGCTTTGTTAAAAATAATGATCGTGAAAATAGAATGTCCCTAAAATGTAACAGACTTCTTTGTTTTAGGAGAAAACTTCTAATATTATGTTACATATAAAGTGACATAAATGCATGATCTTTGTATTTCTTTCAGTTTTGAATCATAGGATTCTATGATTCTTTTAACTTCATTATTTATCTCTATCAATTATTATAAAACTCTCCTATTAAACTCTTGTCCACTTCATGATATTAGTCCTGAAGGTTCTACCCACAGTTATTCTAGATAGCAGAAATTTAGAGGAGACCAAAGCTTTGTCTTTTTTTTCCTTTGCTGGATACTCTTTCAATTTCTTTTGGTGGTTTAGTAGCTGAAATAGACCCAAATACTTCCAGAAGGCCCAGACTTTCTCCATTATCCTCTTAATTTGCCGTGGTTTAATAAAACATTGAAAATAGGTGAAGTTGTGAAGAAAGTGATGAGTTAACTTTTTCTCTCACCAACACTCTTAATGAAGTGTGAAGAAAAGCAGCCTGAAAGGATTTAAGCAATGTGAAAACCATCCTTAAACATGACAATCATTAGTACTTTTTCACAGTTGTTTTTAGCAGTTATCCTCTTGTAGCAAAGGATTTGCAAGAAGATTCTTATAGGCAAATGAAGTAAAAAATCAAAACAAAACCCTCAGACTTGAATTTTCTCCTTTTCTCAGCATATGTTAGAGAAGTGGTGAAAGGCTTTTTTCAAGTTCTAAATTAAGCAGCATTTTGTGAAATATTTGTGTACCTTTGTCCCTTATCTCCAGATGTCTGCTGTGCAAAGTCTTCCTTAAACTTGTACATTCAAATTAGTATTCTGAAACTACATATGTGTGAACTATTTTCTTTAGAAAATAGAGGGATGACAGTTTCTGTGAATTATTATTGGTACCATTATTATATCTTAATTCCATTTCTTTAAGCAATGATTTACTTGTAATCTATGTGACTCATTTCAAGCACTGAATTCTGTGATCCTTGGAGGGGTGTCAAGTACTTGGTCAGGATTCATTAACTATTTCATTTTATAAAGCTCATCATATTTGAGTCTGTATTGGAGCTAGGTTTAGCATATAATTTGATCCTAAAATGTTCATCTTGGAAATGTCTCATTATTGTGTCTCCCAAGATCTACTGCTAATAAATAAGTAACTTACCAAATTGGGTTCATTCTCTAGAAAGGTACCTACTGACTTGAAGACAAACAATGTATCTAGTTTATCTGAGGAAAGAACCCAAAGAGAAATTAAAAAAAAGAAGCTATGAGAATACCTTAGAATTAAGCAGATATTGATTCAAGGCAGGCTTCTGACATGTACTGTTTAGTCAAGAGAATCAACTAAGAAGCTTGTAGAAATAATCAACAACTTTAGCAAAGTTGCAGGATACAAAATAAATGCACATAAATCATCAGCATTTCTATACATTTCCAACACATTAGAGCAGCAAGAAGTAGAAAGAGAAACACCATTTAAAATCACCCTAGACAATATAAAATACTTGGGAATCTATCTACCAAAACAAACACAGCAATTATGCAAAAACAACTACAAAACACTTTCCAAACAAATAAAACTGGATCTCAACAATTGGAAAGCCATTGATTGCTCATGGATAGGACGAGCTAACATAATAAAAATGACAATTCTACCCAAATTAATTTACCTATTTAGCGCCATACCTATCAAACTACCAACAAACTACTTTACTGAATTAGAAAGAAACTATAACAAATTTCATTTGGAATAACAAAAGATCAAGAATATCAAGGGAAATAATGAAAAAAAATGTGAAGGAAGGGGGCCTAGCAGTACCAGATATTAAGCTATACTATAAAGCAGCAGTCATCAAAACAATATCGTACTGGCTAAGAGACAGAGGGTAGGATCAGTGGAATAGACTTGAGGTAAATGACATCAGCAAGACAGTGTATGATAAACCCAAAGAGCCCAACTTTTGGGATATGAATCCACTATTTGACAAAAACTGCTGGGAAATTTGGAAAACAATATGGGAGAGATTAGGTTTAGATCAACATCTCACCCCCTACACCAAGATAAATTCAGAATGGGTGAATGACTTGAATATAAAGAGGGAAACTATAAATAAGTTAAGTGAACACAGAATAGTATACTTGTCAGATCTCTGGGGAGGGAAAGATTTTAAAACCAAGCAAGAGTTAGAGAAAATTACAAAATGTAAATTAAATGGTTTTCATTATATTAAACTAAATTGCTTTTGTACAAACAAAAACATTGTAGTCAAAATCAGAAGGGAAACAACAAATTGGGAAAAAATCTTTATAACAAAAAACTCTGACAGGGGTATAATTACTCAAATATACAAGGAGTTAAATCAATTGTATAAAAAATCAAGCCATTCCCCAATTGATAAACGGGCAAGAGACACTGAATAGGCAATTTTCAGGTAAAGAAATCAAAAGTATCAATGAGCACATGAGAAAGTGTTCTAAATCTCTAATAATTAGAGAAATGCAAATCAAAACAACTCTGAAGTATCACCTCACACCTAGCAGATTGGCTAAAATGAAAGAAGGGGAGAGTAATGAATGCTGGAGTGGATGTGGCAAAATTGGGACATTAATGCATTGCTGGTGGAGTTGTGAACTGATCCAACCATTCTGGCTGGCAATCTGGAACCATGCTCAAAGGGCTATAAAAAAAATGCCTGCCCTTTGATCCAACCATACCATTGTTGGGTTTGTACCCAAAAGAGATCATAAATAAACAGACGTGTACGAAAATATTTATAGCTGTGCTTTTTGTGGTGGCAAAGAACTGGAAACGGAAGGTATGCCCTTCAATTAGGGAATTACTGAACAAATTATGGTATATGCTGGTGATGGAATACTATTGTGCTCAAAGGAATAATAATCTAGAGGAATTCCATGTGAACTGGAAAGACCTCCAGGAACTGATGCAGAGTGAAAGGAGCAGAGCCAGAAGAACACTGTACACAGAGACTGATATACTATGGTAAAATTGAATGCAATGGACTTCTGTACCAGCACCAATGCAATGACACAGGACAGCTCTGAGGGATTTATGGAAAGGAATGCTACCCACATTCAGAGGAAGGACCGCAGGAGAGGAAACATATAAGAATAACAACTGCTTGAATACATGGGTTGGGATGGACATGATTGGGCATGTAGACTCGAAACTACCACACCAATGCAACTACCAACAATTTGGAAATAGGTCTTGATCAAGGACACATGATAAAACCAGTGGAAATATGCATCGGCCATGGGTGGGGGTAGAGCAGGGGTTGAAGGGGAAAGTAGGAGCATGAATCATGTAACCATGTTAAAAATGAATATTAATAAATGTTTAAATTAAAAACAAAAAAATCTCATTGCCTTAGGAAACTCTCTTGAAGCATAATTATAGGTGAGTTGTTAATTTGCATCAGTGAAATAAGTTTCAATACTGGAGATTATCTATAGCAGTGATGGCAAACCTTTTGGAGACAGAGTGCTGGATCCAGCCCCTACCCCATCCCCTAGACCAAGTGCTGTGCCTGCCCCCCACCTCATGCTGGGTACACCTGACCCCTCTTTACCCCACACAAGAGAGAGAGAAAGCCCTACTATTGGGCTGCTGGATGGAGGAGTGGGTGAAGCGAGAAATGTCCTCATCAAGTGTAGAGAGGGGAACGGTAGTGGCCCAAGTCATTTGCTCTCCTCCAGCTCTGCTGCTTGTGAGCCATCCACCTTACCTCCTGTGTGCTCCCATTGAGCTGCTGAGCAGAGGGATAGGGAGGTGTGGTGGAGAGGGAGAGGGGAGCAGCTCTGCCAGAGTCTCTGTAAAGAACTCTGGGAGTAGGAATTGGGGAGAGAGGATGGCTAACTGGAGAGCTCTCTGTGTGCCATCTTTGGCACATGTGCCATAGATTCCCTATCAGTGATCTATACTAATGTAGCTATAGAATTCAAATTCCTTCTTCTTGAAAAAATGATTGAAATTTTTAAAAAATGATGCATTTTATGTTTATAAATGGAAGACAATGCAAATCCAAATAATTCACTGCACATGATAAAAACAAGTATTGTATGAGATAAATTCAAATTCAGGGCAAATATTCCCAAGTCTTGGAATAAGAATAAATCTTTTATGTAGTTCTTAGTTACAAACCCAGTTTTTTTAACTTCCAGAATATCATATTCCAAGCCTTGTGGATCCTCAATGTGGAAGCTGCCAGTTCGTGTGTAATTCTGACTGGGTCTTCTTGATGTCTAAACTATTTCTTTATGGCCACTTGCAGTATATTCTCCTTGGCCCGGATGCTCTTGAATGTGGCTATAACTTTTCTGGGAGTTTGTCATTTGGGGATTTATTGCAGGAAGTGATCTGTGGATTATTTTGATGTCTATTTTACCCTCTTATTCAAGAATTTTTCATGGATAATTTCTTGTGATATGATGTATAGACTTTTTTTTTGGTCGTAAGTTTCAGGTAGTCTAATAATTCCAAATTGTCTCTCCTGGATCTATTTTCCATGCCAGCTGTTTTTTTTAATGAACTATTACATCTTCTATTTTTTCCATTCTTTTGATTTTGTTTGTTTGTTTCCTTATTTCTTGTAAAACCATTAGCCCCTACTTGCCCAATTTTAGTTTTTAAAGAAGACTGAATTTCTTCCATGATCTTTTGATCCTCTTTTTCCATTTGGTCCATTCTACTATTCATGGCACTCTTTTCTTCACTGGATTTATTTACTTGTTCAGTTCTGGTTTCTAATAGGTTATTTCTTCATTTGTTTCTATGTCTTTTTTCCTATTTGATGAATTTTCCTTTTAAAGCTATTGTTTTAGTTTTGCATTACTGTCATTTCTTTTTCCCATTTTCCTCTCATTTTTCTTCTACCTGTTTTATTTGATTTTTTACCTCCTTTTTGAGTTATTTTGAGTTCTTTGAGAGCTTGCAACCAATTTCCAGTTTTTTGGAGAATTTGCATATGTTTGCTTTTTTGTCACCATCTCCTATTGCTTCTGTTTTCTCATCTTTTTCCTGTAGAAATTTTTGAGGATCAAGAGCTTTTTTCTTTTTAAACCCTTAACTTCTGTGTATTGACTTATAGGTGGAAGAGTGGTAAGGGTTAATGGGGGTCAAGTGACTTGTCCAGGGTCACACAGCTGGGAAGTGTCTGAGGCCAGATTTGAACCTAGGACCTCCCGTCTCTAGGCCTGGCTCTAAATCCACTGAGCTACCCAGCTGCCCCCAAGAGCTTTTTTTTTTTTCTATTGTTTGCTCAAGAACTGGGAGAGCTGCAATTTACTGGCCATTTTTGTCTTAACTTCTGGTTCACAGGGTTTTGCCCTGGAGCTATCTTCACTGCCACCTCACAGGCCTTAGTGTGCTCAGTGCTATGGAGTTCTGACTCACTTCCAGGGCTAAGAATTTCCAGGGATAAAACTGTGATGGTCTTTTGCTGATAATATGGTACCAACTTGGCTCTATCACCAAGAATAAATATTTTAGAATGTAAGGTGCTTGAGAATAATGATTTGTGTTTGTATTGCCAGCTCCTTATACATTGAATGAACTTAATAAAATCATCCTGATTGAATGAAGTGATTAAAATGGAGTTGTTCAATCATGTCTGACTCTTCGTGAAACTATTTGGAGTTTTCTTAGCAAATATATTGGGTTGATTTGTTATTTCCTTCTTAAGTTCATTTTGCAGATGATGAAACTGAGAGAAAGATGGATAAATGACTTGACCAGGACCACACAACTAGTAAGTCTTTGAAGCCAAATTTTAACTAAGCTATTCCTGACTTTAGACCTGGTATTCTATCTAATGGACCACATAAATGCAGGATATTTTAGGTATACCATTTTAAGCAAGTTATTGGACATCTCTGAAAGCATAATTCAAGAGTTATTTATATGTTAGTGATCTTTCTTGTATCCTTTGATATAATTATATTTGTCTTAGTCTTGCCTTCTTATCTTGATTGGAATCTGTTTGAGAACAAAGGGCAGGGCTTATACTTTTGTATCCTTCACAATGTCTAAAACAATGCTGAGTATATGATAGGAAATAAGTACCTGTTTTATTCACAGACTCAAGAAAGTATAAGCCTCTTTAACAAAGACCATCTCTAGAATGATATAGAAACTTAAAGTTATTGGTGAAACAAACCATGTAACTAGGGAATTTCTATCACTATAATGGTTTTTAAAATAGATTAAATTTCTGGAAATGCTTTACTATAGTTTGTAGAGTTGGTTTCATTAGACTACAAATCCCCTTATCAAATTATATTTACTTCCTAAATGATTGTTTCATAAACTTTTCTCCCTAAAATGATAAAACTATAAAACTTTTGGTAAAACTTCGAGTATTTATAAAATATACTTGGGGATTCAGACAGAAAGTATAAGTGTCTATACTTCTCCAAACTTTCTTCTAACAGTTAAATTCTCTCATTTGAAATCAGCCATAGCAACCAAACTAAGCCAAAATTGATGAAAAAATTGAAAAGAAATTTAAAAATGGATACATTACAAAAGTTTTTTTTCTTTTTTTCCCATTTTTTAAAACATTTATTAATATTCATTTTTAACATGGTTACATGATTCATACTCCTACTTTCCCCTTCACCCCCCGCTATACCCCCACCCATGGCCGATGCATATTACCACTGGTTTTATCATGTGTCCTTGATCAAGACCTATTTCCAAATTGTTGATAGTTGCACTGGTGTGGTAGTTTCCAGTCCACATCCTCAATTATGTTCACCCCTACCCATGCGTTCAAGCAGTTGCTTTTCTTATATGTTTCCTCTCCTGCAGGAAGGTCCTCTGAATGTGGGTAGCGCTCTTTACCATAAATCCCTTAGAGCTGTCCTGTGTCATTGCATTGGTGCTGGTACAGAAGTCAATTGCATTCAATTTTACCATAGTATATCAGTCTCTGTGTACAATATTCTTCTGGCTCTGCTCCTTTCGCTTTGCATCAGTTCCTGGAGGTCTTTCCAGTTCACCTGGAATTCCTCCAGCTTATTATTCCTTTTAGCACAATAGTATTCCATCACCAGCATATATCACAGTTTGTTCAGCCATTACCCAATTGAAGGGCATACTCTCCTTTTCCAGTTTTTTTGCCACCACAAAAAGCACAGCTATAAATATTTTCGTACAATCTGTTTATCTTTGATCTCTTTGGGGTACAAACCGAACAATGGTATGGCTGGATCAAAGGGCAGGCATTCTTTTATAGCCCTTTGAGCATGATTCCAAATTGCCAGCCAGAATGGTTGGATCAGTTCACAGCTCCACCAGCAATGCATTAATGTCCCAATTTTGCCACATCCCCTCCA
>NC_058132.1:446000550-446023820 GCF_016433145.1 Gracilinanus agilis
ATATATGCACTCAAGGATATAAATTTCCCCCTGAGTACTGCCTTGGCCGCATCCCACAGAGTTTGGTAGGATGTCTCATCATTGTCATTCTCTTCAATGAAATTGTTGATTGTTTCTATGATTTCTTCTTTGACAAATTGGTTTTGGAGAATCATATTATTTAATTTCCAATTAGTTTTTGATTTGCCTGTCCAGGTGCCCTTACTAATTATTATTTTTATTGCATTATGATCTGAGAAGGTTACATTTATTATTTCTGCTCTTTTGCATTTGTTTGCCTAGATTCTATCCCCTATAATATGGTCAATCATTGTGAATGTACAATGTGCAACTGAAAAGAAGGTAAATTACTTTTTGTCCCTATTTATTTTTCTGCACATATCAATTAAATCTAATTTTTCTAGGACTTCATTCACCTCTCTTACCTCTTTCTTATTTACTTTTTGGTTGATTTATCTATATCTGAAAGAGGAGTATTTAGATCTCCCACTAGTATGGTTTTACTATCTATTTCCTTCTTGAGCTCTGCCAGTTTCTCCTTTATGAATTTGGATGCTAAGCCACTTGGTGCATACATATTGAGCAGTGTTATTTCCTCATTGTTTATACTGCCTTTAATCAGGATGTAATGACCTTCCCTGTCTTTTTTAATCATATCTGCTTTTACTTTGGCTTTGTCAGAAATCATAGTAGCCACTCTTGCTTTCTTTTTCTCATTTGATGCCCAAAAGATTTTGCTCAAGCCCTGAACCTTAAACTTGTGTATGTCCACCCGTCTCATATGTGTTTCATATAGACAACATATGGTAGGACTTTGGTTTCTAATCCATTCTGCTATTTGCTTCCGTTTTATGAGCAAGTTCATCCCATTCACATTCAGAGTTATAATCATCAGTTGTGCATTGTTGACATTTTCATATCCTCCCCTATTCTTACCCCTTTTTCTTATACTATTTCCTTTTACACCAGTGGTTTGCTTTGAGCAGGTATCCCTTATCCCCTCCCTTGATTAACTTCCCTTTCTACCCCCTCCCTTATTTTTCCCCTCTTTTTGTTTTTAAAGGCCTAATGATTTCCCTCCCCCTTCTTCACTCCTCCCTTTTTTGACCTCCCCACTCCCCTGCTCTCCTTGGTTTATCCCTTCTGACTTTCTCAGAAGGGTTAGATAAGAATTTTATATCCCAATGGATAGTATAGCTACTCTTCCCTCTCCGGGTTGATTACACTGAGAGTAATGTTTGATTATCACTTCTTAATGCTGTCTTCCTCTCCTTCTCATAACAGTATTTGTCCCCTCTCCTTCCCATGCCCTCTTTGTGTGTAATAGAATATCCTATTTTTCTTATTCACTCAAGTTTCTCTTGGTGTCCCCTACTATTCACCCCCTCTTTCCCATCCCCAATGTCATCTTAGATTATTTAGTGTTCCACCCTCACCCTGTGAATAATTCTTCTGATTACTATCATAGTGAATATTATAATAGTGAATAGAGTTCACTACAGAGAATTATACAAAACATTTCTCTACATAGGAATACAGATAATTAGATTTTACTGAGGCCCTTAAAAAGGCAAATTTAAAAATTATGAGTTTTCTTTCTTTCCCCTCTGTTTCTTATTTACCTTTTCATGTTTCTCTCCATTTTTGTGGTTGTTCATCAAACTTTCCATTTAGTCCTTCTCTCTTTTGTGCAAAAACTTGGAAATCTTCAATTTTGTTGAATGCCCTTACTTTCCCCTGGAAATATATAGTCAATTTTGCTGGGTAGTTGATCCGTGGTTGCAAGGCCAGCTCTCTTGCCTTTCTGAATATCATATTCCAAGCCTTGTGGTCTTTTAGCGTGGAGGCTGCCAGATCCTGTGTGATCCTGATTGGTGCTCCTTGATATTTAAATTGTCTCTTTCTGCATTCTTGTAAGATTTTTTCTTTTACTTGGAAGCTCTTGAATTTGGCAATTATATTCCTGGGTGTTTTCTTATCTGTATCTAATGTTGAGGGTGTTTTATGGATCCTTTCAATGTCTATATTGCCCTCTTGTTGTAGGACTTCAGGGCAATTTTGCTGAATAATTTCTTTTAGTATGGAGTCCAGGTTTCTATTAATTTCTGGTTTTTCTGGAAGACCAATTATTCTCAAATTGTCTCTTCTAGACCGGTTTTCTTGGTCTGTCACTTTCTCATTGATATATTTCATGTTTCCTTCTTTTTTTTCAGTCTTTTGTCTTTGTTTTATTTGTTCTTGTTGTCTTGAGATGTCATTAGCTTCTAATTGCTCAATTCTAGCCTTTAGGGACTGGTTTTCAGCTATAATCTTTCGGTTTTCAGCTATGATGTTTTGGTTTTTGGCTATTATCTTCTGGTTTTCCTTATCAATCTGGTCATTTCTGGTGTTCAATTTGCTTATCATTTCATTTGATTTCTGAGCCTTACTTTCCAATTGCAAGATTCTACCTTTTAAACTGTTATTTTCTTGCCTGATCTCTTCCATCTTCCTCAAAATCTCAGTTTTGAACTCTTCCATAGCTTGGGATCCATTTTCCTTATTTGAGGAGGGTCTGGATGCTTGTTTGTTCTCCTCCTCTGTTTGCTCGGTTGTCTGGATTTTCTCTGTGTAAAAGTTGTCGAGTGTTAAAGACTTCTTTTTCTTGTTTTTAATCTTTCTCTTCTGAACTTCCTGAGTCTGGGTAGTCATCATTAGCCCAGCAGCTTCTCAGCTTTATCCTTGCGCTCAGAGACTGTCTGCAGTCTTTTGGCTCCTGAGGTCTGAGGTCTGGTTTTTTCCAAGGTCAAGCTCATTGGTGGACCCCCTTGTTTGATCCTCTGCCAGAGGTTTCTTTAAAAGTCTCAGGGCGCTGCTTCCACAGTTGTATACTTATCTGCACTGGTTCCCCTCTCAGGGTTTCAGAGCCTTAGCTTGAGGTTGTGTCTTCCTCCACCTGAGCCTCTGCCTGAGCCTGCACTCCGCATCTGTGCTCAAAGTAGGTGGGCGTTCCTCAGCTTTTTGGGGTCCTAAATCTTCCTGCTCTCAGGACCTGCCAATGGAGCCAATAACTCGATGGGTGTCCTAAACTTGCTGTATTTCTTTTTAGCTGTCTTTGGAGTTATAGGTGGTGTGTGTGGAGGGGGGGTTGGAGGGGGGTTGTTCAGCCCGCGATTTAGTGAGAAGTGTTTCACCCCTTTATAGCATGGAAATGTCCCGATTCCACGTACCTTCCACACTGCACCCTGTTGTGGGGTTCCTCCATTCATCTGGACTTGTTTTTATGTCCCCTTGAGGAGTCTTGTATGTTTTGGTCAGGAGAGGTTAAGAGCTGCTTTTTACTCTGCCTCCATCTTAACCTGGAACTCTTTTTTTTTTTTCTTAAGGTTTGTTTGTTATATTTGTTTTTGTGTTTTTGTGGGACCTTTAAAATATACAAGTTGTGTTCTGAGAGTATTGAGTTAAATAGATTGAGTTAAATAAATTGAGTTAATGAATTGAAATTGTATATTAAAAAATAGAAATTGTGTATTTTTCTCAGTTTTCTGAGATAAAACATTTCTGCTAAGTGTGATGAAATCCCATCTTATTCAAATTAAATACTGTGCATTAGTGCCTAACTTATGCCATTGTGCTGAATCCTCATGAAAGAATAAACCATAATAACTTCCATTAAATGTTTATGATCTAAATAATTATATTTAAATTAATTTCTGATTCAGTAACATATCAAACTACCCAAAAATTCTTTCATAGACCTAAAAAATTATATTTATTTGGAAGAATAAAAAGCACTAAAATTTCAAGTGAATAAATGATCAAAATGTGAAGGAATGTGTTGCTTAGTTATACCAGATCTCAAACTGTATTATAAAATGGCAACAATGAAAACTATCTGGCACTGACTAAAAAATAGAGTAATAAATTAATGGAATAGATTAGGCAGTCAACATACAGTAGTAAATTACCATATTAACCTAATGTTTGACTAATCCAAAGATCCAAGGTTTTGGAAAAATAATTTACTACTTGACAAAATTTGTTGGGAAAAATAGGAAAAGAGTATCAAAGGTATTAGGCACAGAGCAGTACCTCAGAGACTTTTATCAAAATGGATACATGAATTAGAATTAAAGTGATATTATAATCAAATGAGAGAAATAGAGCATAGTTTCCCTATCAGGTCTATGGATAAATTAAGAATTTATGTTCAAATATGTCATAGAGGGCATTATAAGATACAAAATAGATAATTTTGACTACACTAAACTAATACAGTTTTTTAGAAACAAAACCAATGCAACTGAATTAGAAGAAAAATTGGGGAACTGGGAAATCTGGAAACTGAGAAAAAACATTATAGCAACTCTCTCTGAAAATGGTCTTATGTCTCAAATATATATAGAGAGAACTGTGCCAAATTTATAAAAATAAAAAGCATTCCCCAGCTACTAAATGATCAAATGCTAATAGACAATTCTTAGATGAAGAATTTAAAAATATCTTTAGTCCTGAAAAATGATCCAAATCACTGTTGATTAAAGAAATTAATATTAAAACAATTCTGAGGTACCATCTCACACCTATAAGACTGACTAATAAAAGAAAATTATAAAAATTAGAAGGGATGTGGAAAAATTGGGATATTAATACATTCACTATTGGTGGAGCCATAAACTGATGCAACAATTCTGGAGAGCAATTTGAAATCATGCTCAAAGAGCTATCAAACTATGCATATTTTTTTTAACTTAGCAATACCACTAATAGGTGTGTATCTCAAAGGTATCAAGGAAAAAAAGAAAAAAGATCTACTTTTTAAAAATATTCATAGTAGCTCTTTTTCTTGTGCAAAGAAAAAGAATCTGAAGAAATATCTATTAATTGGCGAATTACTAATCAAGTTTTGATATATGATTATAATACAACCTATTATTCTATTAAAAATGATGAACATGATGATCCCAGAAAACACCTGAAAAGACTTATATAAAATGATGCGAAGTGAAGTGAGCAGAAAGAACATTGTACACAGTCACAGCAATAAAATATGATGATTAATGGAATGACCTAACTATTATAAGCACTGCAAGGATTCAGGACAACTCCCAAAAGACTCATGACAAAAAAGGGTATTCACTACCATTGAAGAAGAGACAGAGTCTAAATGTAGGTTAAATCAAATCATTCTTCACTTTATTAGCTCCACAAATTTTTCCCTACTATAAGTGATTACAAAATGAGAATCACGGAAAGTTTTATTGTATGAAAAGACATATAAAATGTCTTTGTATATGTATGTCATAGTTTTTAAAAAAACACACCTACTGTCTTAGAATTGATACTGAGGATCATTTTCAATTCAGAAGAGTGTTAAGGGTTAGGTAACTTGGATTAAGTGACTTTCCCAGTGTCACAAAGCTAGGAAGTATATAAGGCCAGATTTGAACCTCCCATCTGGTTTTTTATCAACTGAGCCACCTAGTTGCCCGCAATCTATACCATATTATCTTCTATCTCGGGAAAAAGGAATCATTAATGTTAAGATGAAGAGAGACCCTTTATAGATGATTTAAACAGGTGGCTGGGATTTTGGCTAGACTCAGCCTGATATGGAGGTCTCTTCAAGGTCAGAGAGCAAAGATGGCTGCACTCTCTGTCCTAGCCAGTACAAAACTGATCTGACTGCTTCTTTTTACTAACAAGGTTTGATGTAACAGAAGATGGGGTTAGGAGTGTGAGTTTTTGGTGATTCCTTATCACTAACATCTCTACCTTATGGTCCACCAATATGACTTTGTGACGAAGTTGAAGCTACTCTGATTACACTCACTGCCTAAAAATCCCCTTTTGCCTCATCTAATTCTAGGCTAAATCCATACAGGAATAAGTCTCTTAAATGTAGATTGAAATAAAGATGAAGTCAGGTGTCAGGAGTGATTGAGTCCACCTCAGAAAGGATAAAGCCTCCCCAAGGCAAACTTAGCAGTCCAATCAACTCCTTCTCTGATTTGGTCTTCTTATAGCTTCAGCAGAGTAGAAAACTCCAACAATCTTCAGAATCTAGCCAGATTTCTCACTGGAATAAGTTAGAGAATTCCAGGAGGTCAGAGCTGGATCTTGGAGATGGTTTTGGCTCCAGAGTCCTGAACCAACTCCTCAACTGCCAGTTAGATTCCCAGCATTTTCTCTCCCCTAAAGATTCTAAGAGTGTTTTCTCCTGCCCCTCCTGTTTCACAACATTCCATTTCACTGTTTGCAATCTTGTGTCCCCTTTCCAAAATCTCTCTTTCACAATTAGAAGGAGGGAAAGAACACAGGTGGAAAAATATCAGAAAACAATTATTATAAAGTATATCAATGTAAACTGGGGAAAATTTTTTATAAAAAGTATAATTTGATGGCATAAAATGCAAATTTATAAAACAAATATTTAAATAGTAGTTCTTTATAACAATAAATAATGTTTGTAAGGTTTCAGAAGAGCATTGTTTCTGGAGTCTTATGGCTTTGGATCAAATTTTGCTTGGTGTGTTTATTACTTTAGGCACATTTTCTGATATCCTTGTGCTTGACTTTCTCCAACCATAAAATGTGAAAGCTAGATAAAATGGCTTCTGGAATTCCTTACAATGTAACATTTATGGAGCTATGAAATATGTCCCCAAATTATCAATTGTCAAATGAATTATTTGGGAAATAATTGCTGTGTACTTGCAGAGGGGGTAGGTCGCTTCTTTCTGGGATGACGAAGATTCTTTAGTGAAGAGGTAAGATCTATGCTATGTCTTGAGTAGAATAGGTGAGGTAAATAACAAAGAGGAGAAGATGGTGGTATTCCAGATGGTTGGAAATCTTTGACCAATAATTTAGTTAAAATGTAGAAATATTTTTCAAGTAAACCCATTTTACTGGTGTGATCTTGATACATTAAAAATAATTGAAGAGGGTCAGCTAGGTGGTTCAGTGGATAAAGTGGTATACGAATGGAGTTGGGAGAAGAACCTGGATATAAATCAGGACACAGATATTTTCTTGCTTTGTAATCTGGGTCAAGTCACCTAACCTCAGTTGTCTATTTCTTACTACTGTAAAAGAGAGGCTTCTGCAGTGTGGGGGTAGGGTAATAGAGAGAGAGAAGTGAAAGTGGAATCTCTCCCTCAAGTCCCCATTGGAGACCTCCTCTTACTAGGGGGATATTTGTTGATGACTTTACTAGATAGAGTGACTGGATTTGCTTGTGCCGCCATGAAATTGATGGAGAAAAGGCTTCTGTAATGTTTGAGATATATCTTATCTCGGAGTGATGTTGCTGGCCAGAGATAACTGGAAAAGACCTTTCCCCTCAATCATTTTCTCTTCCAACTAACAAGCAGTTTCAAGATGGAGGAATCACCTAAGGTAGGCTCCAGTTTTGTTCACTCCCTGATACCTTATAGAATGCAACAGGAACACTATCTGACTTAGTAACTTGACTTTAATAACAGGATTGATATGAGGGAAAGAATGAAGGTTGAGGGGAAAAGGGTGAATGGGATGGCTAGTTGATTTCTTTGTTAAACCCTCAGAGTCCTTGGGCCAGCCAGGGCTAATGCCCCAAAGTGAGTTTCTCTCTCCCTTCCCCACTAAAACCTTATTCTTATCTATTGCAGTTCTTTCTAAAGTAATACAAGGGTCTCTTGTAAGAAATGGATGAGGGTAGGCTGTTCCAGAGAGATAGGATCTCAAAAGAGTCCCAAAATCTCTCAGTAGAATTTGATTTGGATAACTGGTTTAGCTGGATCCAAAATGGATGCTGTCAACAGTTTATCCTGGGGCAGCAGGAATATAGGTTGTCACAATGGCTGGTTTGGTTTGGACTGAAGACTTTCACCTCCTTCTCCTTCACAACTCCAAACCAAACTCCCCACTTGCTTGGGGGTTCCCCCTTTTATCCTCCTGGTTCCAACTGCCTTCAACTGATCCTCCTTCTTGGGATTCTGCTGGCAGCCCCCCTACAATTCCATCTTACACTACTCTTCTGCCTTGGAACCAATATTTGTATCAATTCTCTGACAGAAGGTAATCGCTTAAAAGAAAAAGAACTGAAGATATTACTGGGAAATTGGATTGGGAGTAAGTGGTTCTGATTATGTGCAGTTTTTAAAATCACCTTTGTAGGGCAAAAAATTAGAAAAAAATAATTTAAAAGAGAATAAAAGGCAGGAAATATTTTCAAGAAAAAATTACATCAGAATAAAAAGAAGAGTAAGTTAAGATAAATGTAAATGCATGAAAAGTCTTGAGTACAATTGATTCCAGGAAATGAGAAGTATCTAGAAATAAATAACAATGCAAAAGAAGCAAAAGAAACAAGCACATAAGCATATAAATGATAAAAAGCCAATTAGATAAATAAATTGGAATATTGCAATAGCAATATGAATGGCTAAATATTCCAAAAAAGAGAAGAGAAATGGCATCCATATGAATAGGTATTCATAATTTATTTTTCCAAATTATATGTAAAAACAATTTTAACATTCTTTTTGAAACTGTTGAGTTCCTAATTCTGTTCCACCTTCTTCCTTCCCTTTCCTCCTTCCTGAAATATTAAGATATTTGATATAGGTCTGACATATTTTACCATATAAAACAGTGGTTCCCAAACTTTTTTGGCCTACCACCCCCTTTCCAGAAAAAATATTACTTAGTGCCCACTGGAAATTATGAAACTATTTATTGAATTCATAATAGAATGTAATTCAAAAAAAGTGTGGCCATCACCGCTCCCCTGGATCGCTGCAGCACCCACCAAGGGGCGGTAGCACCCACTTTGGGAATCACTGATATAAAACATTATTCCACATTAGCCTTTTTGTGTAAGAAAACATAAACAAAAAACAAATCAAAATGAAGAAATTGAAATATAGGATGTTCCAATCTGGATTCAGTCTGTCAATTCTTTCTTCAGAGGCAGATGGTATTTTTCATGAGTCCTTAGAGATTATTTTGGATTGTCATATTAATGAAAGTAGCTGTCAATCATAGTTCATCATACATATTGTTATTACTCTATAGCAGTGATAGCAAACCTTTTAGAGATGGAATGCCATGTCCTGCTCCTGCCTCACCCCTGAAACCGAGTGACTTGCCCTCCCCCAGAGACCACATGCTATGTCCCCCCCTCTTACCGTGCACAGGGGAAGAAAGAAGCTCTCCCATTGGGCTGCTGGATGGAAGGAAGGGTGAAGTGAGGAATATTCTCAGCAACTCTATAAAGGGAGAGAGGTATGGCCTGAGAGCCCTGCTCCCGTCCAGCTATTCCACCTTTGAATCACTCGCCTTACCTCCTGTGTGCTCCCATTGGGCTGCTGGGCAGAGGAGAGGGTGATGTGAAAAAATGTAGTCAGGCACAGTGAGGTGGAGAAGGGAGCAGCTCTGCACAAGTTCCTCTACCTATTAAGAAACTCTGGGGCAGGGTGGTGGTTGAATTCCCACAGAGAGTGGGCACGCCATCTTTGGCACCCATGCCATAGGTTCTCCAGCACTGCTCTATAATATCATCCTAGAAGTGCTCACATCACTCTGCATCAGTTCTTTGAAGTTTTTACAAGTATTTTTTAATGAGATCATCATGCCTATAATTTCTTAAAGCACTATAATATTACATTAAATCTTATATATTACATTACTATATCACCACCTGGTCAACCCTCTGCCCAAAATGAGCATCCATTCACTTTCCAATTGTTTGCAACAACAACAAAAAACCCTGTTAAAATTGTTTTATACATACAAATAGGTAATTTGCCCTTTCTTATTTCTTTGGGATACAGTGATTGTAGTAGTATTGCTATGTACAGATTCATTACCATTTGGACATAGTCCATATATAGTTCATAGTTCATATATTTCTCCAGAATGGCTGAAGAAGTTCACAACTTCCACAACAGTATTTTACTATCTCAGAATTTTCCCCAATCCCCTTCAATACTTGTCATTTTCCTTTACTTTCATAATATCCAATTTGGTAGGTATGAGGCATGATATCAGAGTTGTTTTGCATTTCTGTAAAGAATAATGTTTTAAATAATTTTTTCACATGACTATAAATAACTTTGACCACATCATTTGAAAACCATTTGTTCATATTCTTTGCCTATTTATAAAATGCAGAATGACATGTTTTTCTTCTACATCTCTCTGTGTTTTAGAAATGAGGATTTTATTAGATGAATTTGTAATTTTTTCAGTTATTATTACTTTATATTTCCCTACATTTGATTTCTCTAACCTCCATTTATCTTATTCTCTCTCTCCTTTCACCCTGTCCATGTTCAAAAGTGTTTTGCTTCGGACAGCCACCTCCTCCAATTTGTACTTCCATTAGACTCCCTTTTATTATCCCCTTCCCCTCCTTCTTCCCTGTATTTTAATATAGATTTTTGTACTTGACTTATTGTGTAACTTATTCCTTCTTTTAGCAAATTCTTATGACAGTAATGTAAAAGTTTTGCCCTCCACATCTTCTCTATCTTCCCCTCCACTGGAAAAAAAAAAACCTTTTTCATATCTCTTGTGTGTGAGAAAATTTACCCCATTCTACTTCTTTCATTCTGATTCAATTCCTAGATGTCTTCCCAGTTCACATGGAATTTCTCTAGTTCATTATTCCTTTCAACACAATAGTATTCCATCACCACCAGATACCACAATTTTTTTAGCCATTCCCTAATAGATGGATACCCCCTCATTTTCCAATTTTTTGCCACTACAAGTAGAGCAGCTATGAATATTTTTGTACAATTATTTTCCCCCATTATCCCTTTGGGTTACAAAACTAGCAGTGGTATGGCTAGATCAAATGGCAGTCAGTCTTTTAAATCCCTTTGAGCATAGTTCCAAATTGCCTTCCAGAATGGTTGGATCAATTCACAACTCAACCAGCAGTGTTTAGTACCCCAATTTTGCCACATTGCCCACAATATTTAATATTTTGCTTTACAGTCATATATTCCAATCTGATAAGTGTGAGGTGGTACCTCAGAGTTCTTTTGATTTACATTTCTCTAATTATGAGAGATTTAGAACACTTTTTCATATGCTTATTGATAGTTTTGATTTCTTTATCTGAAAACTGCCTGATGTCTCTCAACCATTTATCAATTGGGGAAAGGCTTGATTTTTTTGTATAATTGACTTAGTTCCTTATGTATTTGGAATATTAAACCTTTGTCAGAGATATTTGTTATAAAAATGTTCTTTCAGAATGTTGATTTCCTTCTAATTTTAGTTGCATTGGTTTTAAATCCTTTTAAATTCATTTTATATTTTGTAATGTTCTCTATCTCTTGCCTGGTATTAAATCCCTTCTTTTCCCATAGATCTGACAGGTATACTATTTATGTTCACCTAACTTATTTATTATTTCACTCTTTATATTTAAGTAATTTGCCCATTTTGAATTTATCTTGATAGAGCATATGAGATATTGATCTAAACCTAATTTTTCCCATAATGTTTCCCAATTTTCCTGGCAATTTTTGTCAAATACTGAGATTTTATCCCTAAATCTGGGATCTTTGGGTTTATCAAACACTAGCTTGCTGAGGTCATATACTCCTAGTCCCCTTTATATCTTTCTCTATTCCCTTCCTCCTCACCAGTATTTTACTTTTTATCACACACACCCTGCCCCTGCAATTCCCCCTCCCTCCAATTATCTCCTCCTTACCTTGTCTTATTCCCCTTTTACTTCTCTGTATGGAAGATATAATTCTATACCCCAATGGATATATTTGTTTTTTTTTTCTCTCTCAGTCAATTATGATGAGAGTAAAGTTTAAGCATTGTCCATCACCACCCTTAAGTGATCAAATGCTATGAGCAAATACTTCTCAAATTTGTGAACTATTTACCACTATATCAAAGATTGTACTAAATCACAGATGAGTTAAAATAATTAAAGATCATTTAAGGATAAATTTCCATATAGATGCTAGGTATCAATATCAAAGAATAATTTAATTGCAAAGAGTTTCGCACAAACCCCCAAAACTAGCCAACTTGACAGGTGGAAATTGTTCATATTCCCAGGACTTTAAGAAGATAGGTACACTAATACTGTTGGATATATGAATTAGATCACTTGTTCTGAATATTAATTGGTAATTATGAAATAACTGTTCAGATGCTCCAAAACAATTAGAGATATAAGGAAGGGGACAATTCATAGCAATATATCATTGCAGCAAAGAACTAGAAACAAAACAGACACTTATGGAATGAAGAATGTCAAAAAATGCCCAACAAAATTAATTAATTGATATGACAAAAAATCACTATAATATTAATTATATTTATTTAAACATTATTATATAATAAAATATATAACAATTATGGACTAAATATATCTTATTATATATAAATAATAATAATATATGTATAACAATTATGGAGCATTTCTTGGTCCTAGAAAATAAATAAAAGGCTATGGGTATAGGAGAGAAAGCAAACCTTAAAGTCAAGAATATCATGGATTTAATTCTTATCTCTATATTATTGGCTATGTGACCCTAGAAATGTCATTTAGCCTCATAATTTCAAGCAATTTTCTATTCTGTTAATTGAAGAGAAGGAAATGATCTTTATCAGTATACAAAATTCCTTATCTAGAGGTATGAATGAAATAATAGAACATAACATATTACATATATGGATAATTCATAGAAATAGCTGGATATGTGTATGAACTGATGAAAAATGAAGTAGAACTAGCTAAACAATTTACACAATGACTATAAGAGGTAGAAATGGAAAGAATGATTGAAAAGTATGTTATGTAATGATAAAATGACAACTGGCAACATTTGAGAAGTAATTTTGAAATGTACCTTCATTTTTTTATAAAGATGGAGGGCAATGGTTATGAAACACTGCGTTGCTAGAAGGAGAATTTTATGCATTGGTTGTTGTTATTTAATTCTTTTTGTTTTATTATAATGAAAGAATACCAGGACTATAGCAAGGAATGAGATGGTATAGGTGGAAATTACTCTGTTGTAAAAACAAAGGACCTTTAAAGTTCTAAAAAAAATAAAAGCAACATATAATGATTATAGTTATGTAGGTTAGGAGAGACTAACATTAATATGACAATTAAAAAATAAAAGATGGTATAGCTTATTCAAAATGAAAATGTATTTAATCTTTACTTTTAAGAAAGACAAAATTATTTATTGCTTAATATTTTTAGTAGCCTTTTTTGGTGATTTGAGTGGTTGAATATGTTTGTTACCTGTGTTAAAATATTATAAAAGAAAGTAAAGGGATTTTTTTAGATTGGAAAACAAGTATGTCAAATTGTAACTAAAAGAATAATTCTACCTGGAATATATTGAAAGTCTTTCTTCACAAATGAAGCCAGCTGTTCCTGAGTCTATTTTACATCTCAACTAGGGATTTGGTATGACCCCTTTTTCTTAGTAAATGTGAGAGTACGAATTGAGATGGTAGTTGTGTGTGTCTGTGTGTGTATGGGGTTCAAGACAGAGGAAAAATATAGTCTATGATTTGGGAAAGGGTCTTATGCAAATCTTCCAAACAAGTCAATACAATGAACTGAGTCAAATTTATACAAATACAAAGCATTTCCCAATTGACAAATTGTGAAAAGATACAAATAATTTGAAGATGAAGAAATTAAAACAATCTTTAGTCATGTGAAAAATGATCCCAAACTACTGATTAAAGAAATTCAAATTAAAACAATTCCGAGGTGCCACTTCACACCCATTAGACTGGCTAATAAGACAAAAAAGGAAAATTACCAATCCTGGAAGGGATGTGGGAAAATTTGGACACTAATATAATGCCAGTACAGCTTCAACCTTATGTACCTATTCTGGAGAGCAATCTGGACCCATTTCCAAAGGGTCATCAAACAGTACATATTCTTTAGCTCAAAATATCATTACTAGTTCTGTATCCCAAAAAGATCAAAGATGGGGAGAAGAATCTCCTTGTACAAAAATATTCATAGTAGCTCTTTTTGAGGTGGCAAAGAAATGGAAACTGAAGGGATGTTTACTATTTAGTGAATGGCTGGACAAGATGTGATATATACCTTGTAATGGATTACTATTTTGCCACAAGAAATGACAAGCAAGATGATCACATACAAAAAAAAAAAAACTTTGAAAAAATTATATGAAGTGACATGAAGTGAAAGGAGCAGAATGAGGAGAGCTTTGTACACAGTAAGCAATAATGTATGATGATCAACTGTGAATGACTTCACTACTATTATCAACAGGGCAGGAATCCAGGACAAATCCAAGAGACTCATGCCAAAAATTTTTCTCTAGGGTAAGCAATATGTCTTCTTTTATAACATGATGAATAAGGAAATATGTATTATACGATAATATATGTACATTCTATATAATATTACCTGCTTTCTTAGGGAGGAGAGAGAGAAAACATGGATTGCAAAACATCAGAAAATGAATATTAAGAAATTGTATTGACATGTAATTTGGAAAAAGAGAAATGGGAATTTTTAAAAATGCCATTTCTCCAAGTTCTCAATGTTCTAGTCTACTTTTGGATCTAATCTGGCAAAAGATACTGTAAGTCTAATGAGCAATTTTTGATGCCTCTTGATAAATTCCTCCAGTCTTATATGCCCATCAGCATTTGGACTGTCCAGTATATATGTCTACGGTTTTGGATTAACTGACTATATTCTGAATTATATATATAAAAAAAGACATTTAGCTGCCACTGTGATTTGCAAATGTTTACAGCTTGGAATCAAGAGTTATGTTGTCAACAGATTGGTACACATGTGTTTCTTTCTCTTATAATTCACCATGGGTATGCTATTGTTTTGTGTTTTTGTTGTTGTTCTACTGGAAAAATTATTCCAGATCACTGTTCAAACAATTGTGTCAAGAGCTCCCAAATCCTTTAGCATAAAACTCCTCCTTTAGAGTCCATGCCCAATTATTCTTTTTAAACTACCAGCAACAATTTTCATACTTGTCAAAGAATGCGCACTTTGCATCTCCTTATCAAGAGACAATCTTCATTATTCCTGATTGTCATGTAAATATATTTTTTCCACTGGTTTCAATTCTGGATTTTACTTTTGTACTGATAGGAACTAACAACTCATCATAAAATGCAAGAATTATTTCTTTCTTCTTGCCTTAAATTTAATATTCTTCTTAAAGGTAGTGAAAATATTGCTAAAGTATAATTATTAATTTCTGATATATAGAATGCATTTCACTTTGCTTTTTTGTATTTTTTCAAAAGCAACTTAGTAGAATTCCAAGGTAACCATTTGTGTTGTTAAAATGATATTAGGATTTCAGTTGGAAAGGAAACAACATAGAACATAAGCCATTAGACCCTCTATCTTATATAGCTTTTTCAGGAAAATGTAAGCAGAAGGAGCATGATTAAAACATATTTTCAAATAAAAATAAATATGCAAGGAACTTAGTATAAGTATTTGTGTTGGGTTAAACTAAGCAATCGATAATCGTTGGTTGTGCTCCCTTAGTTAATATTTTCATTGTCAATATAGCATTCTTTGGAGTTGAGGAAACACAATTATAGTTTGTGTCTATACAGAATAAATTTAATTAGAAATTGGCTAGCTAATTAATATTGACAGATAAACATTAATCAGAGGTAGACAACTAGTACATTAGATAAGTCCTTTAGAAAAATATTTTGGAAAGACAAGAGGAAAAATTATACCAGATAGGAAGTTGTCAGCAGTTTGTGAGCTTAATTGATGATAGGAGTCCACAAACTGATGATATATGTGGAGTTACAAAAGGCAAAATGACCAGACTAGTTCTTGAGCATAGCATTATCAAGTTTATCCAAAAAATTTCTTGAGTAGGAAGGGTGATCTTTGCAGCCTAAAATGATGTACAAGACTAAAGATAAGGGAGAGTTTTATATTTTAGTTGAATTATTTTGATTTGCATAATTCAGTTTCATTGTTTAATATATTCAAAGTAACTCTTTAATGGACCACCTCCCATTTTGTTTTCTTATATCTGTATACCCAGAACCTCACACAGTGGCTAGTTCATAGTAGTCACTTAAATGTTTGTTTCTTAATTGCTTGATTCTGTTTAGGTTACTTATTTAACATATATAACCCAAAAATATTGGTCATATCTTGGAATGTATGAGGATAGTGGAGAAGAAAAATATTAGCTAAACTTTGGTCTGAGTCAGAGTTATAATTCTTGGTATTGTTGTTATAAACATATGAAAAAATATAATATATATAAATATATATATAACTAACCAAGAAAAAAAATTATCCCATCAGCTATGTCCAAAAATCTATATCTCATTCTTTTTTTTTCTCCCTTCCCTCCTAACATTTTCCTCCCAAGAATACAGGTAATATTATATATGTTATACATATATTATCATGTAATACATATTTCCATGTTTAACATGTTGTAAAACAAGACACATATTGCTTCTACTAGAGAAAATTCATAGAGGACATAATCAAAGAATGGTATGTTTCTACCTATCTATGACTCTATCTGTTCTTTCTATGGCATTGGATATCCTTATTTGTCATGAGTCCCTTTTAGTTTTTATAGATCCCTGCCTTTTGGACAACAGATAAGTTATGCACAGTTGATCACTAGATGATGTTGTTACTGAGTACAATATTCTCTTGGTTTTGCTCACTTCACTTTACATCATTTCAATAAGTCATTCAAGGTTTTTTTCTTTCTTGCTTGTCAGTACTTACGGCATCATAGTATTCCATTACACTCATATACCACAACTTGTTTAACCATGCTGCAATTGATGAACATCCCTTCAATATCCAGTTCTTTGCCACCACCAAAAGACCTGCTATAAACATTTTATAACATTCATGTTCTTTTATTTTTTCCTTAATCGCCTTAGGAAATAAACCTAATAGTGGTATTACTGTGACAAAAGATATACACATTTTTATAACTCTTTTTGGTATAATTCAGGATTGTTCTCCAAAATTGTTGGAACAGTTCCACCAAGTAAGTATTAGTGTTCCTGTTTTCCACATTTCTTCCAACATTTTCCTCTTTTATCATTATAGTCAATATGATGGGTACAAAAGAAAATAAAATGATTTTTTTTATTTGCATTTCTCTAATCAATAATGATTTAGATAACATTTTCATATACTCATATTTAGTATTGATTTATTAATAGAAAATGTCTGGTCATGTCTTTTATCCATTTATCCTATATTTGTCAAAGTTCTCTTTATATTTTAGATATTAGATCTCTATACAAAAAATTCTTTACAAATTTTCCCCCATATCATTACTTTCTTTCCAGTCTTGGCTAAATTGATTTCATTTGTACAAAAAACTCTTCAATTTAATACATTAAAATTATCCATTTTACATTTCACAATGGTTTCCATATATTACTCATTCATAAATTATTTTTCTAGCCATAAATCTACTAGATAATGTTCCCTATTTTTCTAATTTATTTAAAGTATCTCTCTTAATATCTAGGCCATGTATCCATTTTGATCTATTCTTGATAAATGGTGTAAGAGAGTGATTGGCAAACTTTTTAAAGAGGGGGCTAAAGGAAAGGGAATGCTCATCTGTCGGTCTTTTTCTAAGGCAACTCTTTCAAAGTTTCATTGTATTGTATTCTACTCATTGTATTTGTCAGATTAGGAATAATGTTGTGAGGCTGGATAGAACATTTCAGGGGGCTGCATCTGGCCTGTAGGCCATAGTTTGCCCATCACTGGTATAAGGCATTAGCCTACATCTGGTTTCTTCCAAACTGCCTGCCAGTTTTCCCAAAAATTAAACCAAATAGTGTACTGTTTTTCTGAAGATTTATTTATTTATAATATTTTTCTACGTCAAATAACATACTAGATTCAGGTCTGAGGATGTAGAAAGTCTAAAAAGTAAGATCTCAAATTTCCACGATGACTCTTGGAAATTTGTGAAGATCTTCAAAGCTTTTGTAAAACAACATGATCCAGACTTTGAGGATTGTTGTTACGTGTTAGGGGAGATCTTATCACATCATGTCAGAGCAAAGTTTGTAGAGGAGACACAAAACACAGAGGGAATGACACCATGGCCTGTAGCTTGAGAGGAACTGGACCTGAATTCAGTTCCTACCTACTGCATGTTGAAACAAGCATGTAAGGCTCTTATTCAGGTTCTAGAGAAGCATGTTAAGCATCCTAATTCTTGGAGTAAATTCGAAAAGATCAGGCAGACAGCGCTAGAGACCCTTGCAACTTTTTTGGACAGAATCATAGAGGCAGCAGAAATGTATTTAAACATGAATATTCTAGAAAATACTACCATAGATCATGTTAAAAGGATTTTTGTGAGAAATTCGGTTCCCCAGGTAAAGAAATTTTTTATGGACAATTACCCTGATTGGGAAATGTTAAGCCTAGACGATTTGAAACAAAAAGCAACATACATATTTGCCCAAGAAAAGGACAGGAGTAGTGATGACAAGGACACAATCATTGAAAATCTTAGGAAGCAATTACGGGAGGCAAATTCTCGAGCTAATGAGAAGGAAATAAATGAAATCAAGGTGGTAGCAGCGTTACCGGTAGCAGAAAAGAGAAATAATAATAATTATAAGACCAATAGCAATTCAAACAATAGGAACCAGGGGCAGCAATCTTTTTATGTTTGTGGACGTATTGGGCATTTTGCAAGGGACTGCAGATACAGAAAGAGATCATATGGGCAGAGATACAATAATAACAATGGAAATAATTGGTATAATAATAATTATGGTTACAGAGGAAATAATTGGAATAGTGGTTTTAATCAGGGAAATAGACAACAAAATGTCTTCCAATGTCAGAATGAATGCTGTCAAGGTGTACAAGCTCCTAATTTGACAACGATGCAGGAATGTATTCGCATGGGAACTTGCCCCAAGTTTAGTCACGTTGTGCAGGGGAATATTAATAATAGTAACATGAATGGAGGGACAGCTTCATTATGAAGGTGTGCCTGAAGTTCAGAAGTGATTGATCAAGGTAATGGAACTAAAGTGAATGTTGATGTAATTGTATGTGTTAAAGCTGATGATAATGTATTTGTGAATAATGGGAATGGTGCACTTGGTGTTAATATTGATTTGATTGGTGATAATAAGAATTTAATTAATAATGGTGATAAGTTGATCAGTGTTAATTTAAATGGAATCAATGATAGATTAATCAATGTGAATGATAATTTGATGAGAATTAATGATAATTTGAATGGTGTTAATGTTAAATTATCTGAATTAACTACTAATAATGGTGTAAATAGTACTTTAACAAATGTTAATGGTAATTTACCTATTGGTAGTAGTAATTTAACTAGTGTTGGTAATAATTTGATTAAGATTGATGATGGTTTATATGGTGTTGATAATAATTTGATTAATGTTGTAAATAATTGTGAGAAAAAAAGAAATAGTGTTGTAAATGGTGTTAGAAGTTCTAGTAAGAGTAGAATTAAGAAGAATAATAGAAATTGTGATTTGATTAAGGATAACTTGATTGTGAATAAGAACAATGATACCAGAATAGAGGTGAAAAGGACCAATGGTTTAAAATCCTAGGAAAATTCTGTAATTCTTGACAATGTTAACTTGGATGGACAGGAAATGACTGAGCTTTGTTCTGATGTTACTGTTTTAGCTCCAGTGTTGGAAACTTTCCAACCTCCCAATAGTACTGAACCATATGTGTCTGTAACTATTGGAGACCAGATTTATGACCTTCTTGTAGATACTGGGGCCAGCAAATCAGTTTTGCAAAGCTTTCCTGCAGATTGTAGAGCTGTTGGAACAATGGTTGTGGTTGGTGCAACGGATGTGACTCAGAAAGTAGCTAAATTGCAACCAAAAATGGTGACCCTAGGACCACTTTCAGTGGAACATGCATTTTTGTGTGTTCTGGAGTGTCCTATGAATCTGTTGGGAAGAGATCTGTTGTGTAAATTGAGGGCTACTATCCAATGTACTGAATCTGGTGATATTTCTTTGCATCTTCCAGAGGAATCTTTGAAAGCCTTTCCATTGCTTTTCTTAGATTCTAGCAGCACAGAGGATGACTTAGGTATTATCTATCCAATACCTGAGGATATACCTAAGGATTTGTGGTCAAAGTCATCAACAGATGTTGGGTTGCTAAAATCAGCTATTCTGGTCACAGTGAGGACAAAGGAAGGACCAGTTCCTTGTGTGCCTCAGTATCCCTTGACTAAGGAGGCGATAGAGGGTATTCGTCCTATTATTGAGTCCCTCATCCAACAAGGAATAATAATACCATGCTTTTCTGAGTATGATACACCAGTTTTGCCTATAAAGAAGCCAAAACCAGATGAAAATGGCCGACCTGTTTACCGATTTATTCAAGATCTAAGAGTAGTAAATGATCATGTCATCAAGACACATCCAGTTGTCCCAAGTCCAGCTGCTATAATTTCTTCCATTCCAAGTCAGGCTAGATATTTCACCGTGGTAGACTTATGTTCTGCATTTTTCTCGATACCAATTCACTAGGATTCTCAAAAATCTTTGCTTTTATGTGGGAAAAGACACAATGGACCTGGACGTGTCTCCCACAGGGGTATACAGAGTCACCATCTCAGTTTTCACACATTTTAAATCTAGATTTACAAACTATTAAATTTAAGAGAGTAAATTGGTGCATTTTGTGGATGATATTCTTTTGGCATCCCCAAATGCAAAGGTGTGTCTTCTTTTGATTGAATTGTATAAACGAGGACATAAAATCTCAAAAGCGAAATTACAGATCGTTTTACCCAGGGTGCAAGGTGTCGGATTCATGTTATCAGAGGGTTCCAGAAGTATTACACAAAAGAGAATAGCTGACATAAAGAAATTGAGTGCACCTAAAACTAAAAAACAACTAAGAGCTATTCTTGGAACTACTGGTTTCTGTAGACAATGGATTCCTGGATATAGTGGAATAACTAAATGTTTAACAGATCTGACCAGGAATATAGAACCAGAATCTCTGAAACTAAAGCCTGAACATCGATTAGCCTTAGATAAGCTGAAAGAAGCCATTCTATCTGCACCTGCATTAGGAATCCTGGACTATGAGAAACCTTTTCAGCTGTTTGTCAACGAAACAAAGGGTATAGCTTCTGGTGTATTGACACAGACTCTTGGACAAAGTTATCATCCAATTGGGTATTATAGCTGTCAATTATATCCAATAGCTGCATGGACAGTACCCTGTCTAAGGGGGGTAGCTGTAGCAGTTGTGTTAGTCCAGAAGTCAGCTGATCTAGTTTTGGGATGTCCTTTGACTGTCTATTGTTCACATCAAATAGAAGCACTAATGAGGAAGTTTCGTACTCAAGCATATTCAGACCAACAAATTGCTAAGTATGAAATTATTTTCTTAGGTAGAGAGAACATCATGTTGAAGAGATGTAGCATACTTAATCCAGCTCCTCTTCTTCCTGATTTGCCAAAGAACGGAGAGCCATTGCATGAATGTGTTGATGTAGTAGATCTTGTGGATATGCCTAGAATGGATTTAAAAGATACTCCACTCGGAAATCCAGACTGGGTGTTATTCACAGATGGATCATCATATTTATGTAATGGAATTAGATGTACTGGTGCTGCAGTTGTCACAGAATTTGAGGCACTGTGGTATGGCTCATTACCTGGTAATCATAGTGCTCAAGGTGCTGAATTGTTGGCATTGAAGCAAGCCTGTATTCTAGCTGAAGGTAAACGTGTGAATATTTACACATACTCTCGATGTGCATTTTCTGTTTGCCATGCAACAGGAACAATCTGGAAACAACGAGGTTTTATTACTGCATCGGGAAAACCAATAGCTCATGTGACAATAATAACTGAGTTGTTAGAAGCAATCCAGAAGCCAAAAGAGCTGGTGGTAATTCATTGTAGGAGTCATACTCATGGTAGAGATTCAGTCTCTAAAGGAAATCATAGACCTGATATCACTGAGAAGTATGCAGCCCAGAATGCTCCAATTTATGTGATGAATTTAACATCTATTGATTCTGATGATCTAGAGAAATCTTATGTAGACTCAGATATTGAGAAGTGGAAGGATAAATTTGGAGCTAGGAAAGAACATGGGATATGGATTACTGATACAGGAAGACCATTGTTACCAAAAGACTTGTATACCTATTTGTGTCAAGCCATCCACACAAAAGGTCATTTTGGTACACAACTGTTGTGGATTCCATCAGGAGACAATGGGTTGCTTCTGGAATAAGTACTGTTTCAAATAAGATCTGTAATAGCTGTCCAGTCTGCCCAAAGTTCAATCAGAGTGCATTCAGAAAGAAAGGTTTGGGTGATAGGCCTTTAGCATATTGTCCATTTGAGAGTTTACAGACTGATTGTATCTGTATGCCTAAAGCTGGAAGATACAAGCATTGTCTTGTGATAGTTGATAGACTGACTAAATGGCCTGAAGCTTTTCCATCAAATACAAATACAGCTAGTTTTGTGGTGAAAGTGTTACTTAGGGAAATTGTGCCTAGATTTGGTGTACCTTTAACCATAGATTCAGATAAGGGATCTCATTTCACTCAGGATATCCTTAGAAGAGTCTGTGAGAATCTAGGAATAACACTTAAATATCATGTTCTGTATCATTCTCAAAGTTCAGGCCAGGTGGAGTGTATGAATAGGGAACTCAAGACTATGGTTGGGAAACTCTGTGCTGAAACTCATCTTAAATGGCCAGAGATTCTTCCCATAGCTTTGTTTTACCTACGTACAAGACCAAGAGCAGATCTACATATATCATCGTATGAGATGCTCTTTGGACATGCTCCACTACAGGCAAAAACTTGTAAGGCTGTTTATGCATCACTCTTAGGAGGTGATTGCCAAATTGCTTCATATTTAAGTGCTTTACAGCAGAGGCTAAGAGAATTACAAGATATGGGAGTATTAATTCAATCTGGTCCATTGGATTATTCTCTTCATAATTTTCAACCAGGTGATATGGTCTATGTGAAAAATTTTGCCAAAACACCAGCAACAGAACAAAATTGGGTAGGTCCTTATACAATTGTATTAGTTTCACCATCTTCTGTAAAAGTCTTAGGTAGAGATTTGTGGTATCATTGTTCTCATATTAAATTAGCACATGGCATAGATAATGAAAATGTAGAGATTGTTAATAATGAAGAAGAAGAAGAAGAAGAAGAAGAAGAAGAAGAAGAAGAAGAAGAAGAAGA
>NC_058132.1:446024093-446037999 GCF_016433145.1 Gracilinanus agilis
TCCAGTCAGGGTGAGGACAAAGGAAGGACCAGTTCCTTGGGTGCCTCAATATCCCTTGACTAAGGAGGCAATAGATGGTATTCGTCCGATTATTGAGTCCCTAATCCAACAAGGGATAATAATACCATGCTTTTCTGAGTACAATACACTGATTTTACCTATAAAGAAGCCAAAGTCAGATGAAAATGGCTGACCTGTTTACCGATTTATTCAAGGAAGAAGGAGGAGGAGGAGGAGGAGGAGGAGAGATTGTGTAATTTGAGATCTTCAGTCAATTAGAGTCTGCAGTCAGAAAATTCAGTAAAGAGAGGACCATTCCAGTGGAAGAGGACATTCGGATGGAAGAGGACATGGATGAAGAGGATTCAGGATTCAGGATTTAGGACTTTTTATTAAGACTGATGAACTTATGAATAGAACTGATAAAACTTCAGTTTCAAGGATTTTCTTAAAGAAGAGGATTAATCATGGACAATTTGGATTAAATAGTTTGGAAGTATTTTGGGAAATGTATATAGACTCACTACATACTCATATGCATCCAACATTGCACATAAAACTAGCAAGACCTTCAATGGAGAAAAGGAGAAGAGGAGGAAAACTGGAAAGAGGAGAGAAGATTTCCTAGAGGAATGGAACATCATAAGGAGAAAGGAGATCTACAGGAGATCTGGAGTTTTGGTAGGTATCATGCATCCATCAGTAACATGTTGCAACACAATATAGCAAAGAAACAACATAACAAATCAGATACATATAACACAAACATGTTAGGATACATTGTGTTCCTTATGGAATGAAACAATGTATAATAATAACAAATTAGACTTAGCTATAGGATAAGTAAGTACTAACAAAGGATAGTTAGTTACTAACAAAGATTAGCTAGTTATTTAGATAGATATAGCTAGACTAATATACTAATACCTTAGGGTTAGTTTAGACTAGTTTAGTGAAATAGATATGGTATTAGATTAGGTTAGAGGATAAGATAAGGTACTAATGTACATTACAGTGCAGATACAAGAGATATAACAAAATTGCATTACATGAAGAACATATAACATATTACAGATCACATATCACGAATAATGTAAATAGTTGTGTAAGTAGTATGTGTATATTGTAAGTTGTATTATAGTATAAATATTGTATATATGTAAAGGGTGTACACATGTATATATTATGTGTACATACATGTATATATGTATATCATGTATGTATATATTATGTATATATTGTATGTATGTATCGTGTATATATATGTATAAATGTAAATTCTGTGAATACTTTGATATGATTGAGTTGCAAACATTCAAATGTAATTTGCATAAGAGAGTTTACTGTTTTGTTTTAATTTGGATGTAATGACTTATGCAATGTTGTGTTAAAATGTATTTTTCAAAAATGGTTTGCATTTATTAGTTGGTAGGATATTTCTGTATTAGAATAGATATGTTTGATGTTTGTTTTGACTTTTGTGTTGATATTTCATATTTGCTGTTGATTTTGTTGGAAATTTTGCTGTGTTACTTATTGTTTTATGCTTTGAACTATGTAACTGTTCAATGTATTTATCTTTTTACCTTTCCTTGTTGAAATCCCTAGTGTAGGGTAGAGTAGGATAGTGTTAGATGGAATAGAGTTAGTGTAGGTTGTTTGTTATTTTGGGTTAGAATTTTAGTTTAGTTTGTACTGCACAAATACCAAAATTTTGGTAATTTTGGCTTTGTGCAAAGGGGGGAACTGTTTTGAGGAAGATTAGATTAGGTATTGATTATGTATTGATTAGGATTTACCTAGCAGGAAGGAGCTGGAGCTGGGAATTCCAGGTTGGAATGAAGGAGGAGGAAGTCTGTCTGTGCCCTGAGTGTGGACTCCATTAGTGATGGGCAAAACTGTTGCCAGCCTGGTAGACCTCAGAGCAAAGGACATCCTGCATCCTGTTTTCCCCTGGGATCCTGTGTGGTGTGGCATCTAGCAAAAGGACAAGATCTACAGAGCCAAGAGAAGAGGTGAAGTTTGAGTACTGGAGGACAGTGCTTCAAGCAAAACCCTTACTACTTGGTTCCTGAGACAACTTTAACTCCTGGCATTCAGAGATCAGTGGATTGCAGTGAGAATCTCAAAGCCACAAAGTCCTAGCTGTACACAAGCCTGGCAGGTTCCAGGTTTGAGGCAGAAACCCAGAGACTCCATTTATAGCTCCTTGGGCCCTGTTAGTTTAGATCACTTAGATAAGAGTAGAATAAGTCCTCCCATTGCCCTGTGGTTTTATCCTTTAGATTTTAAGTATAGAAATCCTTTCCCACCTTTTAGTCTAACATAATTAAAGCTGTTAAGTCCCTTTTACCTTGTTAGCCTGTTACTATACTCTGGTCTAGTGGAAGTTGGGTTAAGATCAACTGCCATTCCTGTGGAAATCCAGTAAACTCTGGTCTCTTCACCCTGGTCCAGTCTCTCATAAATCCTAGAGTGTGTTCCCACAAAACACTTAGTTTATTGTAATATTCCTGGTGACCCCATCACCTTACTTATATTTCCCTACAATGGTTACAGGACTTATGATTTTTCCTACCCCTCTTCCCTCCCTCTTCCTAGAGCTGACAAGCAATTCTATTGGGTAATACATGTATCATTGTTAAAAACCTATTTACATATTATTTATATTTGCAGTAGAGTGATTTTTAACACCAATACCCCAATCATATCCCATAGAACCATGTGATCTATCATAAGTTTTTATTCTGCATTTCTACTCCCACAGTTCTTTCCCTGGATATGAATGTCCTTTCTCATGAGTTCTGAATTGTCCTGGATCATTGCATTGCTACTAGTAGAAAAGTCTATTACATTCGATTGTGCCATAATGTATCTATCTACAATGTTCTCTTGGTTCTGCTCCTTTTGCTCTGCATCAATTCCTGGAGGTTCCATCACCATAGGACACCACAACTAATTCAGCCATTCCCCAATCGATGGACACCCCCTTATTTTCCAATTTTGTATGAGCTTGGGCAAGTCACTCAACTCTATTTTCCTCAGTTCCCTTATCTATAAAATGAAATGGAGAAGGAAATTGGAAGCCATTTCAAAATCTTTCTCAAAAATCCTCAAATGAGTTCCCGAGGAGTCAGTCACAACTGAAAATGCCTGAGGAAGAATCACAAATTTACATTATTTACTTCAAACACCATTCCTGAGGACTTAATTTAAGTAAAAGAGTTTTTTTTTTCTTTTTCTAAATAATAGTAGAAAATGCATGGAATACATAGTTTTCCCTTTTGGTTGAATTTAACTTTGTTTAACTGCTCATTAGTGATTATTTATTTAATATCATAACTTGGTTTTTCTCTGAATTGATATGCACTGTCCAAATATATGGACTCAATACCTTCTAATTTGACTTTTATATTATTCCTACTTTAGTGGTTCTCTGAGATATTTTTAATTTTCTTTTTGGTCACAATTGATGATTATTATACCTTAAAATATGGTGTTAAAATCTTTGTTTGTACATTAACCATACGCCACTTTCTGATGGATAGTAAAAGCTTATGGTGAATATTTTCAGGCAATTTGTAAGTAAAGAGACAAAGCTCCAAGCCAATAACAAATTTATTGAGAAATATTGGAGGTGGACAGTATTTTTCACTATGAGACCTTTGGAATTTTCATAGATTATTATATTGGTGAAAAGCTAAATATTTCTCAGTTGTTCATCATTTCAATATTGCCATTATTGTGTAAAATGTTCTCCTACTTCCGCTCATTTCCTTTTGCATCAATTCATGTAAATATTGCCAGGTTTTTATTAACCCATTCACTTTGTCATTTCTTAGACCACAATCATATATTCCAACTTGTTCAGGTATTATCCAATTTAAGGGAAACCCTTCAATTTCCAGTTTACTGACACCACAAAAAGAACTGTAATTAATATTCCAGTATATTTAGATCATTTCCCTCTATTTTTTATTTGGAAATTTTTTCTGTGATTACATGATTCATGATTCTCCTCTGACTCCTTTCCTTCCCACCACCCAGAACTGACAAGCAATTCACTGGGCTATACATATCATTGTTCAAAACCTATTTGCATGTTTTTCATGTTTGCAGAAGAGTGATACTTTAACATAAAAACCCTAATAATATCCCTATCAAGCTAAGTGACTGATCATATGCTTTTCTTTTGTATTTATTCTCCCACAGTTCTTTCTCTGGATATGTATAGCATTCTTTCTCATAAGTTCCTCTGGATTGTCCTGGGTTGGAATAGCATTGCTGCTAGAATTACATTTGATTGTGCCACAATGTGTTGGTCTTTCTGTACAATGATTCTGCTCCTTTCACTATGCATCAAAGTAATTCATTTTATAGTTTTCAATGTTCTCTATCCCTTACTTGGTCTTAAATTCCTTCCTTTCCCATAGATCTGACAGGTATGCTATTCTATGTTCACCTAATTTATTTATTATTTCACTCATTATATTTAAGTCATTTACTCATTTTGAATTTATCTTGGTATAGGGCAGTCATGGGCAAACTATTCACTGTGGACCAGATCCAGGCTATAGTTTGCCTATCACTGCTTTAGGCAATTCCCTAATCACTACGCCCACACATTCAGATGAAGTGATTAGGGCATTGTTTAAGGCAGTGATGGGGAAACTATGGCCTGCTTCTGGCCCATGGAGAAGAGTTTGCCAATCACTGGTATAGGGTATAAGATGGTGATCTAAACCTACTTTGTACCATACTGTTTTCCAATTTTCCCAATAGTCTTGGTCAAATAGTGAGTTATTGTCCCAAAAGCTGGGATCTTTGGGTTTATTGAATACTAGCTTGCTGAGGTCATTTACCCCTAGTCTATTGCATTGATCAATACTTCTGTCTCCTGGCCAGTACCATATTGTTTTGATGACCATTGCTTCATAGTACAGTTTAAGATCTGGTACTGCTAGGCCCCCATCCTTCACATTTTTTTCATTAGTTTCCTTGGTATATTGAAATCTTCTTATTCCAGAAGAACTTCATAATATTTTTTTCTAATTCTATAAAAAAATTTTTTGTGGTTTGATAGTTATGGTACTGAATAAGTAGATTAATTTGGGTGGGATTGTCATTTTTATTACATTAGTTTGTCCTACCCAGAAGCAATTGATGTTTTTCCAATTGTTTAGATCCAATTTTAATTGTGTGAAAAGTGTTTTGTATTTGTGTTCATGTAATTCATGTTTTTGTCTTGGCAGATAGATTCCTCAACATTTTTATATTGTCTAGAGTGATTTTGAATGGAGTTTCTCTTTCTAATTCCTGCTGCTGAGTTTTGTTGGAAATATATAGAAATACTGATGACTTATGTGGGTATACCTAAGTACTGTCAATTTAGTTTCCTTACTGCCTACATTAATCAATTCAATTTCTTTTTGCTCTCTAATTACTACTGCTAGCATTTCCTGTACAATATTGAATAAAAGAGGTGATAATGGGCATCCTTGCTTTTCTCCTGATCTTTTTTGGGAAGGCTTCTAACTCATCCCCATTGCACATGATACTTGTTGATGGTTTTAAATCTATATTGTTTATTATTTCTGTTTATTATTTTGAGTAATGGCACTTCAATTCCTATACTTTCCAGTGTTTTCAACAGGAAAGACTGGCATTTTGTTAGAGGCTTTGTCTGCATCTATTAAGATAATCATGGGATCTCTGTTGTTTTGATTATTGATATGGTCATCTATGTGGATGGTTTTCATATTAAATCATCCTTAGGTTCCTGGTATAAATCCCTCCTGGTCATAATAAAAAACCCTCATGATCATTTGCTGGAGTCTTTTTGCTAGTATTCTATTTAAGATTTTTGCATCTATGTTCATTAAGGAGATTGGTGTGTAGTTTTCTTTCTCCATTTTTTTATCTGCCTGGCTTTGGAATCAGTATCATATTTGTATTATAAAAGGAATTTAGTAGAACTCCTTTTCTTATTTTGTCAAATAGTTTGGGTAGTATTGGGATTAATTGTTCTTTAAATGTTAGATAGAATTCACTTTGGAATTCATCTGGTCCTGGGGATTTTTTCTTAGCAAGTTCCTTGATGTTCAATTTCTTTTTCTCAGAAGAGATTATTCGAGTATTCTATTTCCTCTTTTGTTAATCTAAGCAATATATATATTTGTAAATATTCACCCATTTCCCCTAGATTGTCATATTTATTGCCATATAATTATGTAAAATAGTTCTTTTTTAAGATTTTTTTAAATTTTTAAGATTTTAAAAAATATCTTAATTTGATATTCCTTATTGGTGAAATCACCCTTTTCATCTTTGATATTATTAATTTAATTCTTTTCTTTCTTTTTTAATTAGATTAATTAGTATTTATATTTGTTTGTTTTTTTCAAAGTTCAAGCTTCTAGTTTTATTTGTTAGTTCAATAGATCTTTTACTTTCAACTTGATAAATTTTCTTTAATTTTTATGATTTCCAGTTTAGTTTTCATCTGGGGATTTTTAATTTGTTTCTTTTCTAAATTTTTAAGTTGCAAACCCAATATATTGATTACCTCCATCTTGATTTTGTTGCTAAATGCATTCAGAGATATAAATTTTCCCCTGGTTGTATCCCATTGGTTTTGATATGATGGCTCCTCATTGTCATTCTCTTTAATGAAGTCCACAATTGTTTCTATGATTTCTTTTTTGACTCATCAGTTTTGAAGAATTAGATTATTTACTTTCCAATTAATTTTAAATTTGCCTTTCCATGGACCCTTGTTAAGTATAATTTTTATCGCATTATGATCTGAAAAATTTGCATTTGTTATTTCTGCTTTTCTGCATTTTTTGTAAAATTTCTATACTATTATACATGGTCAATATTTGTATATGTACTATGTGCTGCAAAGAGGAAGGTATTTTTTATTCATATTCAGTTTTCTCCAGATATCTATTAATTCTATTTTTTTCTAGGATTTTATTCATTTCTCTTATTTCTTATTTATTTTTTAGTTTGATTTATCTAGTTCTGAAAGGGGACGGTTGAAATTCTGTCCTAATATGGTTTTTAGATAATTACTATCTATTTCCTCTTTGAGCTCCTTTGATTTTTCATTTAGAAATCTAGATGCCACGGGAGTTGGTGTATAAATGTGTAGTAATGATATTGCTTCATTGTTAGTAGTACCCATTAGCAAAATGTAATTCCTTCCTTATCTCTTTTAATCAGATCCATTTCTACTTTAGCTTTGTCTGATATGATTATTACTCCAGCTTTTTTTTACTTTAGATGATGCATAATAAAATCGGCTCCAGCCTTTTATCTTGAATCAGTGTGTGTCACCCTGCCTCAAATGTAAACAACATATAGTAGGATTCTATTTTTAATCCATTCTGCTATCCATTTACATTTTATAGGTGAGTTCATCCCATTAATTTTCAATGTTGTGATTACTGTGTATTGCCTTCCATTATATTATCACCTTTAAATCCTGCTCTATTCCCTTTCTCTCTGTTCCTCCTCACCAGTAATTTGCTTTTTGTCCCCTATCCCCACTTTCCCCTCCTTTAAATCACCTCCCAATTCCCAAATTTTATTCCTTTCTACTTCTCTATGGAGTAAGATAGAATTCTATACCCCAATGAGTATACTTGTTTTACCCTCTCTGGGCCCTTTAAGATGAAAGTAATGTTTAAGCATTGCCCATCACCACCTTATGCTCTCCTCTCTATAATGACTTTTCACACCTCTTTATGTTATATTCTTTACTCCATTCTATCTCTCCCCTTTTCTCTCAGTGTAACTCTCTTTCAGCCCTTGATTGAATTTTTTACATATCATTCATATGTGTACATATCATATCATACATACATATTGTTCCATATCATCGTATTTACACATATATCATATCATCATAATCAACTTACTTCTCCACCCTCTTTCTGAGTAAATCCCTTCTATCTTCTCTACCAATGAGTGCAATTTTTCAGAATTACAGAAATCCTCTTTCCATGTAGATTTAAAAATATTTTGACTTTAATGAGTCCCTTAAATTTTCTCTTTCTTATTTACCTTTTTGGGCTTCTCTTGTGTCTTGTGTTGGACTTCAAATTTTTTGTTTAGGTATAGCTTATTCTTCAAGAATGCTTGGATGTCTTCTATCTTATTAATGTATATTTTTTTCCTTCAAAGAATATACTCATTTTTGCTAAATAGGTGACTCAATTTGGGTTGTAAACACAAATCATTTGCCTTCTTGATTATCATATTCCATGACTTTCAATCTTTTAATGTAGAAGCCTCTAGGTTCTGTGTGATCCTAATTATAGTTCCATTATATTTGCATGGTTTCTTTCTGGATGCTTGAAGTATTTTTTCCCTTGGCTTGGTGGCTCTTAAATTTAGCTATTATATTCCTGGAAATTGTCATTTGAGGACTTCTTTCTGTAAGCAATCTGTGAATTCTTTCAATTTCAATTTTATTTTCGTGTTTGAGGATCTCTGGGCAGTTATCTTTGATAATTTCTTGTAATATGGTGTCTAAGATTTTTTCTTGATCATGGCTTTTAGGTAGTCCAATAATGCTCAAATTGTATCTCCTAGATCTGTTTTCCAGGTCAGATGTTTTTTCAATAAGATATTTCATGATTTCCTCTATTTTTTATTCCTTTGATTTTGCTTTATTATTTCTTGATATCTCATGAAATCATTAGTTTCTAGATGGCCAGTTTTGATGTCTGTGGCCTGATTTTCCTCTGTCAGTTTTTGGTTCTCCTTTATCAATTGGTCCATTTCTTTCCGCATTACTTTGCTTTCTCCTTGCATCACTTTCATTTCTCTTTCCCACTTTTCCTCTGCCTCTCTTAACTGGTTTTTGAAGTCATTTTTTAGTTCTTCCAGAATCTGTGTCCAATCCATATTTTTTGTTTGGGGGGCTTTGTGTGTGTTTTCTTTTCTTTTCTTTCACTGTCCCCCTCTGAGTCTCTACCTTGCTATTTGTCATTATAAAAATTCTTTAGATTTAGATTTTTTTGTTGTTTGCTCATTTTTCCTATCTAATTATAGGTAGGCTTTGGGGGGTGATATCCTGGTTTGAGGGCTGAGAACTCTGTGAGCCCCCCCCCCCCTGCCGATTAAATTGATCCTTGTGATGTTGATAGCTTAAAGACTTACCTTAGAAGTAGATGTAAGTTTTTGATCTCACTCTTATCTTGATCAGGTCAGGGATTGATCGAATTCTAGCCTCAGTCTTAATCTCAGCTTTTTGGTCTTATTGTGTACTTGATTCAATTGGGCACACCCTTGATGGTCCTGCTTTAGATCACTGCCCTAAGCTTTAGGCAAAAAGATCAGTACTTAGTACTTAGTATTATCATCCACCCCAAAGTGTGAATTATGTCCTTGTCCCAAGGCCATACTAGAATTCCCTGGGCTGGAGTTTTGGACTCTCTATTGGTTTGAAATGTGAACGTGTATGGGTTGGTTTTTATCTTGATCTGCTCAGTCACAGTCTCAGGGTATAGGATGTTGGTTTGTGCATAGATTCCCAAACCTTGGACATCAGATGTGGAGTGGGAATGTGGCTAGCTCATCCCTCCTTCCTACAGCTTCTTGCTAGGTCTGCTCTCCTCTTACCCCAGTGCCCCAGATTTTCATTGCCTACCTTTTTGGTTTTTCTTTACCTGAAAGTTGTTTCATTTTGTCTCCTTGTTGGTTGTTTCACTCCTGTATTTGTTTTCTGGCAATATTTTAAACTTAGTCAGAGAGGATTTTCATGATGTCTGAGACTTGCTGAGGATTACACCACCATATTGGCTCTACCCCCAGAAGTCTCAGGAAGCTACATTCTTGTTTTGAGAAACCTCAAATTGAAATTTGTCCCTGATATTCTCCATTTCCCTTTTAATAACTATATGTCTTTATAACAGCTTTAAAAAATTAGGATTAAGTGTGTCCCTAACTTTATTTCTTTATAGATAGGGAAGAGTAATTCCTTCACCTAAGACAAATACAGAAATACAAAATCCACTAGCTCTTAAAGATACTTTACATTCTTTTCAAGGAACAGAATTTAAATTTTAGTTTCAAATCATTCAAAATCCCACTTCATGCAATATCTTCACATTAATTGTTTCACTACATATTTGGGTAACTTCAGACCCCAAAATATAACACTTTTCTTGTAACTATGCTTTTATTATCCTTATAAGACTTTTTATTTCTTTATGTTTATTTTACACATATTCATAAAGACACAGTTCCTTAGTGAAAAGATTAACATCAATGATAATTTTAATTCAGTTAGAAGTAGGTCAAAAAGAAGCTTTGTTATTAGTCATACCATAGAGAGAGGAAAACTTTTTATTAAAACAATGTACCCTTGAGATATAGAGTAATTATGTAGCAATTACCTGTATGTATTGCCTGCTACTCAAGGGTCTGAATACCTGAACATTTGGCCTTTCCTCCTATTTTTTTCTTATATCCTTTCAATTTTTTTTGTATTGCTATTGTCCTACATGATATAGTAAACTAACAATCACTCCTTCATTAGTATGCTAGACCAAATTCACTGCATTACAAAGAAAATTAGTTCCTTTATCAGACATTGTGACAATTCTATACCATGGGATTGTTTCTAAAGTTAGAGGTACCAATTAAGCTTTTTTCCATCATCACTAGTGCTACTACTCATATTCAAGTACACTTGTTGAACTACCAACAAAGCACAGGTTTTGACAAATTTTCTTCCTCTCCTCATTATCTATTTTAATTTCATGTAGCCTCTGTTCTAAACTCTAGTATTCAGAGGTAAATAGGGGGTATAGTGCATAGTATAGTGCATAAAGCTCTGACTCTCCAGGCATGAAGATCTGAGCTTAAAGCCATTATTGAACACATATAAGGTCTATGACTCTAGATAAGTCATTCAACCTCTGCCTCGATTTCCCTAACTTTAAAATGGGAATAATAGCCTTTACCTTGCATTATTGTCTGAGTATCAAATGAGATAATAATTATACTATGTTTAGTACATTGCCTGAGTGATTACTTGTACTAGATTTTTTATGTGATAGCCAAGACTAAGAAAAGCACAACTATTTGGAACAAATAGATTTCTGTTTTCTTGCTTTCTGGAAAAGGTGATCTACCTATAATATGGTGGAAGAATGAAGAACTATGTGTATGTTACTTGTTTTTTCATCAAATTGATCTGTTTTCATGCTTTTTGTATTATGTTTCAGTTTGTTCATAATGAGTTTTAGAAAAGTCAATGCTGAGGGATGAATTTCTAGATAGGTCAAGAAAATGAATTTTTTAATGATATTATACTCCTATTCAGCACTGATTTCCTTGAGACCATAGATGATTTTATTTTTTACAAATGTTTCTGGAATCCCTATTTTAGAATTTTTGGAATCTATTCAAAAGCTATGGATTTTTGGAGGAATTCTTTTCAACATTGTTAGCAAATTTTCATGCATCAAGTTTCGATTGAGTTTTTATTAATTCATGAAGCTACTAAGATTTTTAAGCACTTATGTTTTATGATTATGTTAAGTGCTGGGGAAGCAAGGGCAAAAAATGAATTGAAAGAAATTCTGCTTTCATGGAATTTACATTATATCAGGAAGATATATGCATACATATGCATATATTAAACATATGCATATATTATACACACATTAAAACACATTAAAAATTTAAAGTAATACAGAGAGAGATCACTAGCTGATGGTGGAACTAAGAAAGATTTCCTGTAGAACATGGTATTTGACTTGTGTCTAGAAAGAAGTGAGGAATTCTATTAGATGGAGGTGGGGAGAAAGTCAATTTTAGAATACATATAAGGGAGGTCAGTGTAAAGGTATGGAGCTATAAGATGGACAGTTCTGTGGGTTAGACAAGGATGAGATCAATTTAACAACCCTAGAATGAAAGAAAGGGGAAATATTTAATAAAGATGGAAAAATAGATTCAAGACAAGTTGTAGTGCTTTAGAAATGAAATGGAGTTAATATTTTTTTCTAGATGTAATATGGAATCAATGCAGCCTATTGAGTAGGTGAGAAAAAATGGATTCAGGAAAATAACTTTGATAGCTATGTGGATAGTAAATAGAGTTGGTAGAGACTCAAATCAGGGATACCAGTTTGGAGGCTATTTTAAAGGTCAAGGCAATGAGGGCCTCAAATGAAGTGGTGGCTATATGTGCAGAAAGGAAGGGTCAGAAAAGAAATTTGTCCTGTTAGAAATCTCAATATTTGGAAAATAATTGTATATGTCCAGTGTGTAAGAGCAAGGGTTAAGAAAAACATTCCAGGAGCCTGCAGAAATGTTGGTTCACTTTACAGCAATGGAGTTCATTACAGAAGAGATTTGGGAAACATAAAATGGATTGTTTTAGATTTGTTAAGTTTGAAATTTCTTGACATATACAGTCTGAAATGTGTATTTTCAAGAAGAAATAAGTGGTGATTCAGGTGAATCCTGAACCTGGTTCAGATAATCTGCTCAGAATTTGAATGAAAATATCTCTTCCTGCTATTGAGAATTCTTCCCTAATTTACTATGTAAACCCTTCAGCAAAATGATCTAGTAAAATGGATTTCTAACAAATTAAATTCAAATGTCTTGATAACTGAGACTTTCTGTCTAATATCCAGAATTTGTCTCCTTACATTTTCTGCCTGGACACCTTATTCAAATTGAGTATATTTTATGGAATGATATTTATAAATTTATTCAAAAGAGACTTTCTTGTGTGCTCACTGATTTCAGTGATTTCAGGACATAGCCTCAGAACTACCAAATGACATTAGGAACTTGGACCTAACCATTAGGAAACTCCATGGTGGTGAACTTGAAGTACAATTGATTTTGGTCAAGAAGCTAGATACAATTTTTTTTTTTAGCTTCAAAAGCATTTATTGTTTTTTTTATATTTTTTTATATTTTTTTAACATTTATTAATATACATTTTTAACATGGTTACCTGATTCATGCTCCTCCTATCCCCTTCGGCCCCCCCCCCCCCGCAATCCCCCCACCCATGGCCGATGCGCATTTCCACTAGTTTTGTCATGTGTCCTTGATCAAGACCAATTTCCAAATTGTTGGTAGTTGCATTGGTGTGGTAGTTTCGAATCCACACCCTCAATCACATCCACCTTGACCCATGCATTCAAGCAGTTGTTTTTCTTATATGTTTCCTCTCCTGCAGTACTTCCTCTGAATGTGGGTAGCATCTTTACCATAAATCCCTCAGAATTGTCCTGGGTCATTGTATTGCTGCTGGTACAGAGGTCCATTACATTCAATTTTACCACAGTATATCAGTTTCTGTGTACAATGTTCTTCTGGCTCTGGTCCTTTCGCACTGCATCAGTTCCCTGAGGTCTGTCCAGTTCGCCTGGAACTCCTCCAGTTTATTATTCCTTTGAGCACAATAGTATTCCATCACCCGCATATACCACAGTTTGTTCAGCCATTCCCCAATTGAAGGACATCCCCTCCTTTTCCAATTGGTTGCCACCACAAAAAGCACAGCTATAAATATTTTCATACAAGTCTGTTTATCTATGATCTCCTTGGGGTACAAACCCAGCAATGGTATGGCTGGATCAAAGGGTATGCAGTCTTTTATAGCCCTTTGAGCATGGTTCCAAATTGCCAGCCAGAATGGTTGGATCAGTTCACAGCTCCACCAGCAATGCATTAATGTCCCAATTTTGCCACATCCCCTCCAGCATTCATTACTCTCCCCTTCTTTCATTTTAGCCAATCTGCTAGGTGTGAGGCGATACCTCAGAGTTGTTTTGATTTGCATTTCTCTAATTATTAGAGATTTGGAACACTTTCTCATGTGCTTATTGATACTTTTGATTTCTTTACCTGAAAATTGCCT
>NC_058132.1:446042999-446111384 GCF_016433145.1 Gracilinanus agilis
TTTTTTTTCATTATTTCCCTTGATATTCTTGATCTTTTGTTATTCCAAATGAAATTTGTTATAGTTTTTTCTAGTTCAGTAAAGAAGTTTTTTGGTAGTTTGATAGGTATCATATGGATAGCTTTTTGAAGGAGTTTAGGTAAGAAAGCAAGGAAAGATAAAGTTAAAAGGCAGGATTTGCTGAGAGATATTTTAAGGCAACAGGTTACCAGTAGAAGATAGGGAGATTGAGGCAATTTACTGGAGAAGATAGTAGGTGATGGGATGAAAAGAATGTATCTATGGGTAGACCATGACTAGGTGAAGGATCATGAGTTCAATACTGTGGTAAAAAATGAAGTAGTAGAAGATAATCTAGAGATATGTTGGATAAGAAGGAGAGAAGAGGACATTCTTGAAGAATGGCTTAATTTTTTTTAATAAATGTTTTCTTGAAAAGGTAATGTATGTATCCCATAGGGGGCTTGAGATGAGAAATCATTGGCTTAGTCCTTATCCTTAATTCCTTTGCATCCTAAGTATATAATAAATAGTACATAAACTATGCATGCATGTACATATATGTAATACGTATATGTATATATACAGACACACACATGTATATTGAGAGATGGGGATCTGGGAAAATTATAATTTATTCCTGTATCATTTTGTTGTTCAGTCATTTTAGTTAGGTCTGATTCTTCATGGCCTTTTGCGGGGTTTTCTTGAAAAAGATAATGGAATGATTTGTCATTTCCTTCTCTAGCTGATTTTATAGTTGAGGAAACTGAGGTAAACAAGGTTAAGTGATTTGCCCAGGTTAACACAGCTAGTATTTGAGGCTAGATTTGAATCAAGGTCTTCCTGACTTCAGGTCTGACACTCTATTATGACTCCTGGATGCTTTTCCTATGTCATAGTAAAAGTATGATCAGCACACTGGTTCAAAAGCATAGTTTCTGGACTGGCAAGCCAGTTTTCTCTAATCTCTAAAGCTATTCCTTCAACAACTTGCCATTTTATTATTCAAAGGGAAAATCGTATAAGTCCTGACTAAAATTAAAATTTGCTTTATTTTCCCCAGAGTTTTAGGTGAATATATTTTCATGATTATTACTTAAACAATGTGATCCCTGATTTCATCATCATCATCATCAACATCATAGTTAACATTAAGTAGCATTTAATTTGTGTCAGGTATTATTTTGTGCTTTACAAATATTATCTTATTTGATTCTCACAAGTTGAGCTATATATTATCTTCATTTTACAGATGAGGAAACTGAAGCCAATGGTTAAGTGACATGCCCAAAGTTATGCATCCAGTTGGTGACTGAGACTAGATTTGAACTCAGATGTTCCTGATTCCAGGTCCATTAATACAGCCAATATGCCACCTAACTTTATTCTTACTAGTGGAGATATACCCTCTATCACCAAAGGTTAAATTTCTCCACATCTTAATAAATGGTCTTTATGAGTTGTTTTGGTGCCAAATATTTCTAGACTGTTTGCTTCTGGTACTGAAACTCTTTAAAATTTACTGGATTGGTTCTTAGATGATAGATATGCAGAATGTTATTAGAATTACATACAAAGCTTCTTCATCTGGTGTTATGACCAGTAGGGGGCTAAGGTGGTAGTTGAAGATAACTCAGGAGAAGCCCAAACCACAGCTTGATATGAAAATAGGATTTGTTCCCAAACTAGCTAGGCTTAGCCTCCTTTTAGAGTGAGAATTCTCTTGGTAACCACAAGCCTTAGAAGCCAGGCTTGGCAGTCAGTTGGGTGGAAGATAACCAGGAAGTAGAATACTGATTCCTGAAACCTTTATTTAAGGGTTAGCACTAGCTTGAAGCCGTTATTACCAATTAATGATGTTATCTGGATCAGACTACACAATTACAGATACTGTCATCAAATTAAGTTGTTGCCTTTTAAAGATTACTATATGCTTAGAGATTAAACTGGGTTAATTTGGTAAACTGAAGGGTAGGTAAATGGGAGAAGTAGAGTGGGTGATGGAAACACTGAATAATGTTGCCTAAGTATTAAAGTCTAAATAAATATTTAAACTCAAAATGTTCCCTACGGAGCAGAGTACAAAGGGACCTTGGGGGTCTCCCTCTGACTGTAGCTCTTTGTTGCTGAGCCCAGGGCTATCAAGTCCCTGGGTCAGATGCTGTTGTAATTCTTGCAGTTTGCTGTATAATCTTGTTTGGAAATAAAGCTTATTGGCTATGCCAATAAAGGTTTTGATATGGTTAGCAATAAAGGTTGACCCTGCCTGCCTGCCTATATCAAAACTTACTACCTGTTGGGGGCCAGTCTGTCACCTCCTGCCTCCCTAACCCAAGGAGAAAAAAAGTGAGCCATGAGGGGTCTGTGGACCTCAAATTATACCTTGTCCCTAACTGTCACCTTGGCACATGCCCAGGGCTGCTTTGTCTGGTTCTGAGTTCCAAATTGGCAAACCGCTTTTTTGTACCTACAGAAAATGGCTGCCCATTTCTGTACATTACACTGGGTAAGATTTACTAGTTTATGTTATTCTGGTAGAGCTTTCAAAAACCTCCATGGTGCTATGGTGCATGAGAATATAACTTTAGTTGAGGACACTGTTAGTAGAAATCTTAAATGTAATTATTCTTTTGGAAATGTTAGTGAGTCTTGCTTTTAGAAAGCTGATCCTTGTGCAGATCCAATGTATTTTCTTGGTTGGTGAAATTTGAATCATTCATTTTTATTATTATTACTGCATGTCTTCATTTTGTGTGTGTGCCCCTCCCCACCAAAAGCAAAATGGCGAATGGAGAATTTCAAAGGTCAATTTATTTTTATTTTCATTTGAGACTCCTGATGCATTCACCAAAGAGAGTATTTCTCTCTTCTACCATGAGCTATATATTGCATTTTTGTTGTTTCCTTATTGATTTCCCTTTTGTTAATCTGTCAGTAAATCAATGTAATCTCTATTTTCGTGGGAAACATCTTATTTTGGACTTATGGTTCAGATTTGAAATTTCCAAATGCCACATTAATTCATAGCTGATTTATCACATATATCAAGCCATTGTCTGAATCTAATAATGCAAGACATTTGTAGATTTATTCCCAGTTTAAATGTATTTTTCCACATTTTGGCATAAACCAACTGTTTTTGTGGGAAAAAGCCAATCTATTTTGCTGTATAACAACAGTTACTTCGAATAGCATGCTGGTTTGAATTATCTGATATCAGATTAAAGGAGTTCTAATTTTCTGATTTATAATGATGCTGCAAATAGTCATAGAAGTGTTTTTCTAAGTAAACTACTTCAGAGACCTTCTAAATCAATTGAACAATTTGCCTTTGTTGGTTAAGTGCCATGACTTCTGGGCACACTCTCAATCCTCGAATTTCAGATGGTATGATAATGTTGCCACCTCTTCTCTACCTTATAATGACAATTAATTAGTGTCAGCAGGTGGTAGTGACTGGCATAGCTGAATATGTCCTACCAACTTCATGAACAATTGTCCATTTGTTCAGAAAATGAAAAGGACTCAATATGAGAAATGAGTATAGAAGAGCTATGAAGCAACTGTTTTACATTTTTCCTTTTCAGCATAAAATGTATCTCTTTACAAGCTTCAGTTATTTTTTTTACCTATTCCCCAAAATTTGATAATTGTTTTAATTATATAGAATTTAGCTTTGAAAATATGCATAGAGAATTCAGAATGGAAAAATTTAGAGTAATATAGTTTTAAATTAATATATATCACATAAGGAAGCATGGGGTGGGGGTCAGGAGGGGAAAACCAATAAAAAGGAAGAAAGGCAAAGGTTGGTGACAGATAATACTTAAACCTTACTCTAATTGGAATTGGCTCAGAAAGAGGAACAGCCAGAGTCTTTGGGTTATTGTATCTTATCCCATAAGAATTATAGGGTAAATTATATATATATGTATATATGTATGTATGTATGTATGTATGTATGTATGTATGTATGTAGAAGAGGAATAAGAAATGTGGTGGTGGGAAGGAGAGAAATACAAGAGAAGGAGAGGCTATTGGAGGGGGTGACCAAAAGGTCCTACAGTAAGAGAGAAATAAAAAGGTGGTTAAGAGGAGTAATATGTTGTGGATATTTTGAAACTATATCTCTTTGTTGGCAAGAAGAGCCAGATGGCCAAACTTTGTAATGAAGTTGTTTTTGGCTGAGAAGAACAGTGAGGCTTGTATAACAGTAAGGCCTTCTCAAGGGATAGGGAGAAAGGGGAAAGGGGGGAGACTGACTAAAAGCAAAACCCTAGAGTGAAGATAAAGAATAGGAGTAAGGTCAGGATAAAAGAAGAAAGGTAAAATGGAGGGGAATATACAGATGGTAATCATAACCGTGAATGTGAATGGGAAGAACTCACTCATAGGAAGCAAATGGATAGCAGAGTGGGTTAAACACCAGAATCCTAGCATATGTTGTCTATAAGAAACACACATGAGGCTAGTATACACACACATTATAAAGGTAAGAGGCTAGAATAGAATCTATTGGGCTGCAATGAAGATAAAGAGAGCAGAAGCAATCATGATCTCAGACAAAGCTAAAGTAAAAATAAATTTGATCAAGAGGCAAGGAAGGAAATATACATCTTGATAAAAGGTAATGTAAATAATGCAGAAATATCAGTACTCAACATATATGCACTAAATGGTACAGCTTCCAGATTTTTAAGGGAGAAATTGAATGAGCTTAAGGTGGAAATAGATAGTAAAACCATAATAGTGGGAGACCTCAAATTTCCCCTATCAGAAACAGAAAAAAGAATTAATGGAAGTGAATGAAATGTTAGAAATATTAATGCTAATAATATATGTCTGGAGAAAACTGAATGGGGATAAAAAGGAATAGGCCTTCTTTCCTATAGCACATGATACATATACAAAGATTGACTATGTACTACAGTATAAAAACATATCAAACAAATGCAGAAAAGCAGAGGTAATAAATATAATTTTCTCAGACCACAATGCAATAAAAATCTTAATTAATAATAGTTCATGGGGAGATAAATTTAAATTTATTTGGAACTGAAATAATTTTATTCTTCAAAACTGGTGGGTAAAAGAAAAAAATCAAAGAAATAATCATTAATTTCAATGAAGAGAATGACAATGAGGAGATAACACATCAAAATCTATGGGATATAGCCAAAGAAGTACTAAGAGGAAAATTTATGTCTATGACTGCCCATATCAACAAAATAGAAAGGGAAGAGATTAATGAATTAAGCATGCAACTTAAAAAACTAGAAAAAGAATAAATTAAAAAACACTAGATTAAGAAATTAAAAAACAAATTGGAAATCATAAATATCTAAGGAAGAATGAATAAAATTGCTGGTTCTTTCAATAAACAAATAAAATAGATAACATATTAATTAATCAAATTTAAAGATAGAAAGAAGAAAAACAAATTAACAGTATCAAAAATGAAAAAAATCACCTTCAAAGCAGAGGAAATTAGGGCAATTATTAAGAATTTTGCCCAATTATATAACAAGAAATATGACTAAGTCAAATGGATGAATATTTACAAAAATATAAATTCCCAGATTAACAAAAGAGAAAGTAGAATAATTAAATAATCTGATATCAGAAAATGAAATTCAACAAGACATTAAAGAACTCCCTAAGAAAAAATCCCTGCAGCTCGATGGATTCAGAAGTGAATTCTATTAAAGATTTAAAAAACAACTAATACAATACTGTTTGACTACTAATACAAACTATTTGTCAAAATAAGTAAAGGAGTCTTTCCAAATTATTTTTATGACACAAAAATGATACTGATTCCCAAGCCAGAAAGACCAAAAGCAGAGAAAGACAACTATAGACCAATCTCCTTAATGAACATAGATGCAAAAATCTTAAATAAAATATTAGCAAAGAGACTACAGAAAGTTTTCACAAGGATTGATTAATCACTATGAAGAGGTGGGGTTTATACCAGGAATACAGTACTGGTTTAATATTAGGAAAACCATCCACATAATTGACCATATCAACAACCAAACTAACAAAAATCATGATTATCTAAAATAGATGCATAAAAAGCCTTTGACAGAATACAACACCAATTCCTATTGAAAATATTAGAAAACTTAGGAATAAAATGGCCTTTCCTCAAAATAATAACCAGTATTTATTTAAAACAATCAGCAAGTATCATCTGTGATAGAGAGAAGTTAGAACACTTTCCAATAAGATCAGGAGTGAAGCAGGGTTACCCATCACCTCTATTATTTAATATTATTGTAGAAATGCTAGCTGTAGCAATTAGAGAAGAAAATGACATTGAAGAAATTTAAGCAAGCAATGAGGAATCTAAACAATCACTTTTTATAGATGATATGATAGTATATATAAAAAATCCTAGAAAATCAAATATAAAGGTAGTGTAAATAATTAACTTTAGCAAAAAATAAACCTCAGCAGCAAGAGTTCAAAAGAAAAACTCCATTAAAAATCACTCTAGATCAGTGATGGGCAAACATTTTAAAGAGGGGGCCAAAGGAAAGGAAATGCTCATCTGTCAGTCTGTTTCTAAGGCAACTCTTTTGAAGTTTCATTGTATTGTATCCTACTCATTGTATTCATCATATTAGGAATAATGTTGCAGGGCCAAGATAGAACATTTCAGGGGTCTGCATCTGGCCCACTTATAGTTTGCCCATCACTGATCTAGATAATATAAAATATTTGGCAATATATTTACCAAAAGGAATTATATGAACACAACTACAAAACACACTTTTCAAACAATTAAAACTAGATCTAAATATCTTGAAAAAACATTAATTGCTCATGGGTAGGATGAGCTAATATAATAAAAATTACAATCTTATCTAAATTAATTTACTTGTTTGGTGCCATATCTATCAAACTACCAATGTATAATTAGAATCTATTAACCTAAAAACTACCATCCTCAGCAAAACTATGATTCCCAGGACTCCATTCACTTCCTGTTGTTATGTGCTGATGTAGACAGGATATAAATTGGGTGGAGTTCCATGTATAGCCTCTTATTCCTTCCTGTTGGCAACTTTGGTGGAGTGAGCTTTTTGAGCAGGTAGAAAAACTTAGTCACATAGTTCTATTTTGTCAGATAATAAACTTTAAAATATAATACTTCAAGTATTCAACATTAATTTTACTCTTACACCAAGAAACCTTTTTAATAGAATTAGAAAAAATTAAAACAAAGTTTATTTGGAAGAACAAAAGACCAAGAATATCAAGGGAAATAATGAAAAAAAAGTGAAGGATGGGGGCCTAGTAGTACCAGATTTTAAACTGTACTATAAAGTAGTGATCATCAAAACAATATGGTACTGGCTAAGAGACAGAAGGGTAGATCAGTGGAATAGACCAGGAGTAAATGACCTCAGCAACCTAGTGTTCGATAAACCTAAAGATCCCAGCTTTGGGGAAAAGAACTCTATTTGACAAGAGCTGCTGGGAACATTGGAAAATAATGTGTGAAAAATTTTATTTAGATTAACATCTCACACCCTATCAAGATAAATTCAAAATGGATAAATGATTTAAATATTGAGTGAAATAATAAATAAATTAGGAGAGCATGGAATAGTATACCTTTCAGATCTATGGAAAAGACTAAACATGAGATGGAGAACATTACAAAATGTAAAATGAATAATTTTGATTATACTAATTAAAAAGGCTTTGTACCAACAAACCAATGAAGTCAATATTAGAAGTAAAGTCACAAACTGGAAAAAATGTTTATAACAAAACTCTCTGACAAAGGTCTAACTTCCCAAATATATAAGGAAGTTAGTCAAATTTACAAAATATCAAGCCATTCTCCAATTGACAAATAGTTAAGGGATATGAATAAGTATTTTTCAGATAAAGAAATCAAAACTATCAATAATCACATGGAAAAGTGTTCTAAACCCTTCTTTATTAGAGAAATGCAAATTGAAAAAACTCTGGGGTGCTACATCCCACCCAGCATATTGGCCAACATGACAGTAAAAGAAAATAATAAATTTTCATGGGGATGTGGCAAAATTGGGATACTAATATTGCTGTTGAATTTGTGAATTGATCCAACCATTCTGGAAGGCAATTTGGAATTATGGCCAAGGAGCTTTAAAAGAAAGCATGCCCTTTTTTCTAGGTATACCAGTACTGACTTTGTACCCCAAAGAGATAAAAAATGTGTGTACAAAAATATTTATAGCTGTGCTTTTTGTAGTGGCAAAAAAGGGAAAATAAAAGAGTGTCCCTCAATTAGGGAATGGCTGAACAAAATTGTGGTATCTGATGATGATGGAATACTATCGTGCTGTAAGGAATGAGGAACTGGAGGATTTCCATGTGAACTGGAAAAACTTCCATGAACTTTATGCAGAGTGAAATGTTCAAAACCAGGAGAACATTGTACACAGAAAGTGAAACATTGTGCAATGATCATATGTTCTGCTACTAAAACCAATGCCATGACCCAGGACAATCCTGAGGCACTTACAAGAAAGAATGCTATCCATTTCCAGAGAAAAAACTGTAGGAACAGAAACACAGAAGAAAAACACATGACTTATTGCATGGTTCTTTGAGTATATGATTGGGGGTTTTGGTTTTAAAAGATCACTCTATTACAAATATGAATAATATGGAAATGGATTTTGAGCAATAATACATGTAAAACCATTTGGAAGTGCTTCTCACCTCCTAAAGGGGGGAGGAAATAGGGGAGGGAGAAAAAAAAAACATGAGTTATGTAACCATGGAAAAATATTCTAAATCAGTAAAAAATAAATTTAAAATAGAAAAAGAGGATACACTCTTCAAAACTCAAAAATGATTCACCAAATAATCCACCCAAGAGATCTCAAACTATGCTGAGCAATAGGATGAACAAAGAACAGAACTCCTCTATCAGTACATACATCTTGTACAGACTCTACAAATGGACAATCAGTTGAGTGTAAAATTGAATTGGAGAAATAGACTTCAGTAACATGAAATCTGTGTTATCATTAGAATTTCTTTCCAGTTCCTTGTTTCTCAGTCTTCAGCTTTCCTTTCATTCTTTATTTTAACTCTTAATTTCTGGTTTAGTAACAACTCTAAAACAGAAAGGTTAAGGACCAGGCAAGTGGAGTAAAGTAACTTGCTTATAGTGAAACAGCTAGAAAATGTCTGAGGCTAAGTTTCCTTTCATTCTTAAATATTGAAATATGCCTTATCCCATTTAACACAAAAGAGTTTTAGGAATGTCTCTTTGTGTTCTTCAAAATAATTTTGCCATCTATAGGGGAAAATATGAGAATTATTCTTTAGGAAAATTAATCTGGAGAAAATGTGAGCCTTGTTGAGTAGGTAAGAGAAACTAGAGAACATTCCAGACTAGTGCTTATGAAAATAGGATTTTAGATTTATATCTAGAAGAGACTTGTAGAAGTTATCTATTTCAATCCATTCATTTTACAGAAAGAGATCCAAACCTCAGCGAAGTTACATGACATAGACAAGGTATGATCTACATCAATTGTAGTAAGAATAAGAAGAAAGGACTGATGGGGAAAATTGGCAAAACATAGCAACTGTTTGTTTGCTGATGCAAAAGTCAAAGAATTAATTGTTTTTTTGACCTGGTGATCAATTTGTGTAATAACTTCTTCAAGGTTCAGTTGCATAGGATTATCTTTATTGGTGGAAATGAATTCCTCAGTGCTACTAGCTTCTGTACTTGGCAGAGTCATTTAGATTGAGAGAAGAGAAATTCTGGTCTTTTTGCTCCTAGCTTTGAAAGAGAATATACAGGGTTCCAGAATCTCTTCAGTTCACTGAAGGGAGAGAAGATTCTGAGTTGAAGTCAACATGTAGACATGTAGAGCACCTGGAGGCACAATATTATTCTTATCCCTAGTTTAGCATGCCAGAAGCTTTAGAGAATTTGCCTTTTGGTGAGATCTGAAACACACACACACACACACACATGCATGCACACTGAGTATATGTGTATTTTTCTGTGGCTGGCTGACCATTGACCTGAAATAGGTCAGTGATAATAGCAGAGATCATTCATTCTGTGTATTATGTGAAAACTATTTTCATCTTTGTATTTTTACTGATTTCCATTTTCTGTAAATTTGCACAAAAGGGTTTATATTCTGTGTTTTAATTGTGAAACTAGAACCTGCATGGGAGTAAAGATTTGTAAGTATATATACTGAGCTACTAATTTCAAAATAATTTCTTTTAGATTGACTTCATTTAAGGGAAAATATAGATATAATTCTAGCCCTGAACATTCTTTGAAAGAAGCAGAGTGGTCTGTCTCTGTTCCTAACCTCCTCCTTCTTCCTGGTAAGAATCAAAGTTTATTTTGGAGAAAGCATGTGGAATAGATTAATCTATACAAAACTTCAATGGAGGTAAAAAAACACAGCACATACCATTTAAAGTCTATAGAAAACTAGAGGCATTGCTTATTCAAACAAATGGCTGGCAATATGAGTTTCAGATGGTCTACCAGCAGCTACTCATGTGGACTCTATAGGTTAGAAAAGAGATTATGGCTAAAGATGATTTCTTTTTCAATGTGAAGACTGATTCAATGGTTCAATGTGAAGAAGACTAGTGAAACATTGATTCTGGTAAATTTATTTACAAAATATCTTGTCTACCTAAGGTATTCATTTGAATATATTTATGGAGACATGCAACAAAATTTTGGAGAACCTTTCACTCATTCCTGGGACTGAAAAAGAAATATCTAAACATTTTATCTGTTTTCAGATGTTGCACATTTTCTAATTATGTCAATAACTTGTTTTTTTGTCTACTGAAGTATTTTTTCCTAAAAATTTCTATGATGGAGAGTATATCCTTCCAAGATTGAAGGGAAAGATCAGAGAAATAGTTCTTATATCCTAGACCTCCAGCAAAATAAGATGAGGTAGAATCGGTAAATTTGTCTATATTTATTCATCCAATTATATTGAGAATACTGTGTGTGCTATGATAGTGGTGCAAAGAATATCAAATGTTGGAGGAAAAGAGGTGGATAAAATGAAATTCTCCTCTAAAACTCTAAATCAAGCATGGAAAGCTTCTTATTCAATTATGTTGACAACTTCTAAATCATCTTTTATTTCTCTCTTTTGGCACAATTATGAAAAAGGTAGTTGAATTCTATTTCTTAAGCACCTCCTATGTGTAAGTAAGGTAGAGTTTTAGATTCTTAGAATATAAAACAACAACAAAAGAGTCACTAAACGTAAGGAAAGGGGAGAAAGACACAATATGTGAATAGGTAAGTAAGTGTAAACTTCATAAAAAGCAATTGCAAAAGACAACAAATGCTTGATTGGATAGTTATATCAGAGAGAAGAAATAAAGTTGGGTTCTGATTTGGTGTAATCAAAATGAGACTGTTAACAGGAAGAATATGTTTTGAAGATAACAATGAGTTCTGATTTGGACATGTTGCATATGAAATACTTGTGGGATATCTAGATAAACATGTCCAATATGCAGTTTGTAATATTTAATTGTAATTCATAAGAGATTGGGGATATAAATATAAATTTGAGTCACCAGCATCTAGCACTATGCCTAGCTACTTATACTTATCAAATTAGCTAATAACAAATGCTAAATATTAAATAAACAATAACACTTATTAAACTAGAAAGGAACTACTTGTTAAATGTTGATAACTTTATTTTAATTTTATTTAATATCAACTATAGAGAGTAGATGGGGCAGTTAGATGGCATAGTGAGTACTAGGTCTGGAGTCAGAAAGATCTGAGTCCAAATCCATCCTTAAACACTTACTAGCTGTGTAATCTGGGTAAGTCATTTAACCTTGTTTGTATCAGTTTCCTTATCTGTAAAATAAGCTGGAGAAGGAAATGGCAAACCACTCCTGTATTTTGTCAAGAAAATCCTAAATGGGGTCATGAAGAGCTGGAAATGACTGAAAATACTCTACGTTAAGAACAACAACTGAGGTTGAATCATTAAAAAACATGAAGAAGACATGCTCAGAATACTTAGAAAAGGATGAAGAATGAAAATCAGAATGTAGTTTCTGCCACATTAAAATTAAAGGGCTAATGTAAGGTCTTCCAGGTCATAGTTAAGTGATTCAACTTATTTATCTGTATGTGTATTTTGTGTCACTTAAACTTCACATGTTGATATGTGTGTGGTGAAATGGATTTAAAAATATTATTTTGAAAGTGTGACCATCATCTGGTAGTTAACAGGAGACACATAATTTTATTACATAAGAATTTCTCAGGCAACGGAGATAACAACTAATAAATTATAGTCTTCAGGAATCAACAAGAGATCACAATGTATGAGGGAGGATTTGAAATTATCAATTCCTAATTCCAAATTGAGTGCTATATTCATTATGCCATAATACCTTGCCTCAGCATTACTCTTGACCAAAAGGTTTATTTTCTAGTCTTCCATTGGATGTGTGACTTATACTCAAAGAATAATTGCCATAAATTGGTGATGATTATTGGACTATCAGAAGGAATGCCTTGATTGTTATTATTATTCTCAATATTATGTCTACACAGTTCAGAGTTGAATATAAAATTAAAACTAATATTAATTAATATAAAATTGTATCAGTGCATAACATTTAAAAGAGATAAAAATGTTTTTTTGTTCATTTTTTCTGGCCATTTCAGATAAAAAAAAAACAACTTCAATGTTATATCTGCCCTTGAGAGTAGTAAACTCATCCTTGGTTTCAGAGTGTGACCTATAGATATAAATACTTTTTTTAAAAATACTTTTTAAAGTCTTTCTTTTTCTACATATCTTTTAAATGTCATGAAACCAATGAAGATTATACTCACATGAATTACCATCATCATTATCATTTATATACCTTCTATGTGTCAGAGTGCTAAATTTTTTGCAAATTCCTTTTACAAATATGCTCTTATCTTCATAACAACTCTGAGAAAGAGTTTCTCTTATTATCCTCATTTTATAGTTGAGGAAACTGAGGTAAACATGCTTAAGTAACCTATCCAAGGTCACATAAACTAGTAAGAGAAGTATATAGAGCTAATAAATATTAGAGGCAAGATTTCATTTCTGGTCTTCCTGACGTTCTATCCACTGAACCAAATATATGCCTTAATTATTCTAAATTAGCAGCTAAATTCTACAAGTTATACAATCCAACCCAACCTAGTGACCATTTAAGTACATAGAGCATTCTTATTCCTTATTTCTTTTTTATTTAAATTCCTGGCTTTCTTCACCTCAGTTGAGATGCCATCTTCTTCAGATGACCCCTCCTATTTCCCCTAGCTTTGATCTTTCCAAGCACGACTATCTTTTACCAGCTTTATATGTGTCTTATATGGACATATGTATATATAGTACATGCTCTCTTTTCCAACAGACTGTAAGTTCTTTCAGTCACGACTTTTCTATTTTTATCATTTTCCAAATTCTTGGTACAATCTGTGGTACCTAATAAGCTTAGTAAATGCTTTTGATCACTTACTATATGCAAAGCACTGTGGTAGGTGTTGTTGATATAAAGACAAAATAAAAAATATTTCCTATCCTCAAGGAACTAAAATTTTATTGTATGTTCAAGAATTCATTATGAATCTTCCTTTCATCTGAATAAGTGATCAATAAGGATTAAACGTATTTCCCAAACCAGCTGCTTGCTGCAAAGTAAAGTACTGTATAAGAACTAGCATCCACTTATACGATTTTCTTCAATCTTAAGAATATTTTGAAGGTCATTTTATTTTTATTGAAATTAATATTTAATCAATATTGTTGTATTTGTTTATTCCTTTAATCTTTGCCAAATTTCAAGATCAAATTATTTACTCTTCTTATACTTGCTGTACCAGAGCAATAATAGAGTCTTCAGTGATTGTTAGGTTCTTCAAAAAATGATTGCATTGTCAATCTTTCTCATTTCATATGATATCAATGCATTGCCTTTAAAAAATTAATTCCCTTTATTTTATGTGCACTTGTTTCCTGAAGCTCATTGTCACTATTTTAGTCATACTGAGGATTTTTATGAATAAAAAAACTACTGAGCAAATGTAATTGCATGTTTTTGCTGTCTTATTTGCTTCAACAGAGAAGCTTCCTTCGTGAAGCTCATAGTAGTTTTTTTTCTCATCAATTCAGTGTGTTAAATATTCAAGAAACATCCCCCTTTCAATGCTTGAATGCTTTTAGAGCAAACATCTGGTTCAAACAAATCTTCCAGCTTTCAGTTTGTTGTCCATTTACAATTAATTAGGGGACAGGTTTTTACCCTTTTGCAATTCCAACTGTTCTTATTTGCTTTTCTTTCATTATCTGAAGGCATTTTTTTAACTTTGAACAACAGCTCTAGATAGTTTTACATGTAAATAGATTAAAAAAGGCATGATTATACTCTATGTGGCTGCCAATAATTTTTCCCAAAAAGTTTTATTTCTTCATGGTGAGAAGGAGAGGAAGAGGGAGACAAACAGAGAGAGACAAAGAGAGATAGAGACAGACATAGAAAGAAAGAAACAGGGAGAGACAGAGACATATATAGAGAGAAACACACAAAGGCAAAGGCACAAAAAGAAACAGGAAAAGAGAAAAACAAAGACAGACATAGAAAGAGAAAGAGGACATACAAACAGGAATAGAGACAGAGATAGCTAAAAACAGAGAAACAGAAATAGATGGAGACAGAGAGAGAAGAAAAGAGAGATACAGAGGCAGGTAGAAACAGAACGGGAGAGAGAGAGAGATACAGAGATAGAAGCACAGAAAGAAACAGAGACCCAAAGACAGAGAAACAGAGACAAAGACAAAGAGGCAGAAAAAAAGAGAAAACAGACCCAGAAAAAAGGACAGGGAGAGATAGAGACAGAGATACAGAAAAAAAGACAGAAACAGCGACACATAGGCAGAGAGAGAAGAAAAGACAGAAAGGGAGATACAGAGATACAGAGGCAGACAGGGAGAGAGAAAGCTACAACTACTTTGGTAAACCTTATTAAAAGCTGTCTACTTTCACACTGGATGTGGTGATATATCATATGAATGTGAAAGAAAAGGAATGATGGCATAGAAATAAATAAATTAGATATGATATATTAAGAAGAAATATATAGGGAGATAGAGATAGACATCTCTAGTTATATGTGTACTATCTTGCTGATTGTTATAAGGAATTTGTTAAATGTTCACTCTGTCTCATTAAGAGCAGAAGTTTGATTAATATCACGCTGTCTCCTTTAAGAGCCAAAGCAGATAGCTCTAGGCTTCTGGCTCTTTAAGAGGCCTATGAAAAGAGAGAATTCTGGGAGTTCTGGGTCCAATCTCTCTGACTTCCTTGGGAACAGATGGCTGGGTCATTGTCTCAGAGAAAAGAAGATCTTTTAGCGACTTTGAGAACTGAGATACAAATAGTGAGCTGAGAAAGTGTTTACAGAGAGCTTTTCTCCTCAGAACCTGAGGGGGAGCTAGAGAGCTGTTTGTGTCAACTCAGATAGGCAGTTGGGTTTTGATTTGAGGGAGAAAAAGCGGACAGAAGCCTTGTCTTCTCTGACTTCAGAAAGAGAGAAGCTGCGTCAGTTTCTCTGTGAAGATTTTTTATATTACGTAAGGAGGTTATTATAAATTTAAGATCCATAAATTAGCATAGATTAGTTAGAGGACTATTATTTAAGAAAGCTGAGAATAGTTTAAGGAGACCTGCTTGCAGGCAAAGAAGACACTGCAAATGAAGCAGTTAGTTCGGGGTTTTATTTAAATATTTTAGTATAGGATTTAAGAGATTCCTGTCCTTTTCCTACCTCCTATTTCCTCTCCCTACCTCTACTAGAAATAAATAAGAGTTGGATTAAACTGCTTCCGACCCTTCATCCACCACCTGCAAATAGTTTAACCCCTGACAGCTTTAGTGTATTATAACAGCTGATCATTATCAACCGCCTATCAATATTCAAAACCAACTTTAAGATCAATTATACTTATAACATGATCCATGAAACATAGTGAGAAGGCATCATAGAAAATAATTGGAGCTGGATCAATTTATGTGAGAAAATAGTTAGCAGGGTGCCTGGTACATAGCAAGAGCTATTTATATAGCTAGGGTTATTGCAAAATAAAAAGGTGAATAACATTTACTATTATTTTCATTATTATTATTATGGGAATTCTCTGGGAATTCATGCAGTTTGGTGAACAAGTCCTATAGATTAGTTCCAGACAAGTTTTAAATTTTGCTTATATATTTATCTAAAAATTCATACCTTCTGTTTTAACCTGTATGATTCTTTTCCAAGTCCTTGTTTGTTTTGTTTTCTTTTGTTTTTGGTAAGAATATTTTATTTTACCAATTGCATATAAAACAATTTTCTACAAAATATTTCTGAATTTATATGATCTAAGTTGCCTTTCTCCCTCTCTTTCCTCCCTCTTCCCAGAAATGATGAACAAGCAATTTAATATGGGTTTTATATGCATTGTCATGCAAAACACATTTTCATAGTGTTCATTTTTGTAAAAGAATAATCATATAAAACCAAAACTCCCAAATAAAAATCTGAATAAATGAAAGTGAAAAATTATATACTTTGTTCTAAATTCCAACTCCACCAATTCTTTCTCTGGAGGTTGAAGATATTCATCATGGTTTTCAGAATTGACCTGGATCATTTTATTGCTGATGGTAGCTTAGTCTTTTACAGCTGATAATTCCACAGTATTGCTGTCCCTGTGTACAATGTTCTCCAGGTTATGATTATTTCACTCTGAATCAGCTCATTTAGATCTTTCCAGCTTTAAAAAAAAATAAACCATCCTGCTCATCATTGGTCATGCATACATCAATTTGTTCTCCTATCCCCCAAATGATGGAGATACCCTCAGTATCAGTAATTCTTTGCCACCATGAAAAGGACTGCTATAAATATTTTTGTACAAGTAGTTCTTTTCCCTTTTTTGGATCTCTGGGATATAGAACTAATAGTGGCATTATAGGATCAAAGGATATACACAGTTTTATAGCCTGTTGGGCATAGTTTTAAATTTCCCTACTCCACCAAGAATACATTAATGTCCCAATTTTGCCACATCCCCTCCAACATTTATAATTTCTTTTATTGCCATATTGTCTTTAATAGCTGGAAGGTAGTACCTCAGCATTGTTTTAACCTGCATTTCTTTAATCAAGAGTGATTTAGAACATTTTTTCATATAATTATTGATAGCTTTGGCTTCTTCATCGGAAAACTGCTTGCTCATATTGTCAGTTGGGGAATTTCTTGTATTCTTATAAATTTGACTAAATTATATATTTGGGACCTTAATTAGAGAAATTTGTTATAATTTTTCCTAGTTTGTTGTTTCCCTTCTAATATTGGTTAAAATGGTTTTGTTTGTTAAAAAAAAGGGAAGCTGCTTCATATATATTTGTCAATTGGGAACGACTTGTATTCTTATTAATTTGATACAATTCTCTATATATTTGAGAAAAGAGTCATTTAACAGAGAAATTTGCTGTGATTTCTTCACAATTTCCTACTTTCATTTTAATTTTGACTTCATTGGTTTTGTTTTTGCAAAACCTTTATGATCTAATGTGATAAAAATATATATTTTTCATCCTGCAAACCTATTTCTATTCTTGTTTAGTCCTAAATTCTTCCTATTATTTAAAGATAGATCTTTTCACTTTTCCAGATGAATTTGTTATTTTTTCTAGCTCTATAAAAGAAATATTTTACTGTTTGATTAGTCAGGCATTGAAAAAAAGAATTAATTTGGGAGAATTATCATTTTATTATGTTAATTTGGCTTACCTATGAAAAATTAATAATTCTCCAATTTTTTATATCTGTATTTATGTTTTCATATGTTTTCCAGATTTGTCTTGGCAGGTCAATTCACAAGTATTTTATTTAGTCATCCACAATTTTAAATGAAATTTCCCTTTCTATTTCTTCCTGCTGGGTTTTCTTGGTGATTTATAGAATTACTGATGATTTATATGAGTTTATTTTTATATTGCAACTTTGCTGAAGTTGTTAATTATTTCATCTAGTTTTTAATTGATTCTATAGGGCAGTAATGGCAAATCTTTTAGACACTCCATAGTGTGTCCCACCCATCCAGACCCAAGTGTTGCATGAGCCCTGCCCTCCTCTTACTCAGCAAAGAAGAGGGAGAAAGCACTCCCATTTGGTTGCTGGGCAGAGGGGTGAGTCCTGTGAAAAAATGTCATCAGGCACAATAGAGAGAGGGAAGGGAGCAGCCCTGCCCAAGTCCCTCTGCCTTTCTAAGTAACAAATTCTGTTGTGTGATGGCACTGTGTGCTCATAAATAGCACTCTGCGTGCCCTTTTTGGTACCCATACCATAGGCTCACCATCATATCTCTAGGCTAGTGATGGGCAAACTTTTTTAAAGAGGGGGCCAAAGGAAAGGAAATGCTCATCTGTCAGTCTGTTCCTAAGGCAACTCTTTTGAAGTTTCATTGTATTGTATCCTACTCACTCTATTTGTCCGATTAGGAATAATGTCCCACAGCCACATAGAACATTTCAGGGAGCTGCATCTGGCCCACGGGCTGTAGTTTGCCTATCACTGCTCTAGGGTATTCTAAATATACCATCAGATCATCTCCAAATAGTAATAGTTTTGTTTCTCCATTTCATATATTTATTCTTTCATTTTTCTTGTAGAGATTGATATAGCTACCAATTCTGGTACAAAATAATAATGAAAATGGTTGTGAAATTGGAAAAAATCAATCTTTGATTCATTTCTGATTATTGGAAAGGCTTCAAATATATGCTTTTTACAGATAATTTTTGCTCTGGGTTTTAGATTGGTAGTACTTATCATTTTAAGAAAGACTCCATTAATTCCTATGCTTTCTGTTATATAGGGATGACTTGTATTTTGTCAAAGGCTTTAATTGCATTGGTTGAGATAATCATGATTTTTCTTGTTTTTGTTATTGATTTGGTGAATTATGTTGATCAATTTCCTAATATTAGTCAAGGCTTATATTCCTTTTATGAATCTCACCTGGTCATAGTGTATGTTCTTTTTAAAATATGAATTTAAAAAAATTTTTAGAATATTTTTCCATGGTTACATGATTCATGTTCTCTCCCTCTCTTCCCTCCCTGCTCCTTGAACTGACAAGCAATTCTACTGGTTTATACATTTTATTACTCAAAACCTATTTCCATAATATTCATATTTGTAATAGGGTAATCTTTTAAAAACCACAATCCAAAATCATATACATATATAGTGACAAAATATATATTTGTGTGTGTATTTTTCTGCTGCCATAGTTCTTTCTTTGGATATGAGCAGCATTCTTTTTCATAAGTTCCAAGGAATTGGTCTTGATCATTGTATTGTTGTTATTAGCAGAGTCTATTACATTTAATCCTTCCACAGTGTTTCACTTTCTGTGTACAGTGTGCACCTTGTTCTGCTGATTTCACTCCACATCAGTTCATGGAGGTTTTCCCAGTTCTTATAGAAATCAAGCAGTTAATCATTCCAGTAGTATCCATCAGCATCATATACTACAATTTGTTCAGTCATTACCCCAATCAGGGAATATGCCCTTGCTTTCCAATTTTTTGCCAACAAAAAAGCACAACTATAAATATTTTTGTACAAACAATATTTTTTATCTCTTTGGAGTACAAACCCAGTAGTGGTATAACTGGATCAAAGGACATGCATATATTAAAGCATTTTAGGCATAATTGCAAAATGCCTTCCAGAATGCTTGTATCAATTCGCAACTCCACCAGCAATGTATTGGTGTCCTGATTTTGCCATCCTCCAACATTTATCATTTTCCCTTTCATATTGGTCAATATGCTGTGAGGTGGTACCTCAGAGTTGTTTTGATTTGCATTTTTCTAATCAGGAGGCATTCAGAACACTTTTTCATGCAATTATTGATAGTTTTGATTTTTTCACCTGAAAATTGTCTATTTATATCCCTTGACCATTTGTCAGTTAGGGAATGGTTTGAGTTTTTTAAATTTGACTTAATGCCTTATATATTTCAACCTGTCAGAGAATTTTGTTATAAAATTGTTTTCCCAATTTGTTACTTCCCTTTTAATTTTGGTTGAATTGGTTTTATTTGAACAAAACCATTTTAATTTAATGTAATCAAAATGATTAATTTTACATCTTTTAATGTTCTCTATTTTTTGCTTCATCTTAAATTCCTTCCTTTACTATAGTTCTAACAGGTAGTGTATATATCATTAAAGCAATTGGTATATAGCTTTCTTTCCTTTTTTCCTCTCCCTTATTTAGGTATCAAAATTGTATCACAAAATTAATCTTATAGAATCCTTTACCTAGGTTTTTCATGTAGAACATATAAAATTGGAATTAATGTTCCTTAAGTGTTTGGTTTAATCTACTTGTAAATCCATCTAGTCCTGCAGATTTTTTTCTTAGAGAACTCATTGATTACTTTTTCAATTTCTTTTTCTAAGAATCAGTTATTTAAATATTCAAATTCCTCTTTTGTGAATCTGAAAAATTTATATTTTTATAAAATCAACTAGAAATGGATTAAGTAATACTTATTTTTAAGATTTTATTTCATTAATGGAGCATTCACTCTTTTCATTTTTTGATATTAGTAATTTTGTTCCTTTTCAAAAAAATCATATTAACCAATGTTTTATCTAGCTTATTGTATTTTTCTCATAAAATCAGCTTCTAGCTTTATTTACTAGTTTAATGGTTTTCTTGCTTTTATATGTATTTAATTTATCTTTGATTGTCAGAATTTTCCTTTTCATGTTTTATTGGGAATTTTAAATATTTTTTGTTTTTTCAGTTTTTTTAGTTTTTTAGTTTTTAGCCCAATTTATTGATTACCTTTCCCCCCCTTAACTGATGTATTTATTAATAGATCTAAATTTTCCCCTAACTATTGAATTTAAATCACTCTACAAATTTTGGAATGTCTCATTTTTATAAATCTCTTTAATAAAATACTTGAACATTTTGATTTTTCTTAGTACCATTCATTTTTAAATATTACATGATTTATTTTCCAAATAACTTTTCATCTATACTTACATGGCACTTTATTAAACATAATTTTATTGCCTTAGGTCTCTAAAGGTTACATTTATGCTTTTTGAATTTGGTTGTGAGGCCTTTATGCCACAATTCATGGTAAATTTTTGTGACAGTGATATGTACAGCTGAAAAAAAGACATATTCATTTCTTTTCCCATTTGATTTTCTCTAGAGGTCAACCCTATCTAACTTTCCTAAAATTCTACATATTTCCTTATCATTTTTTCTTTTTTATTTTGTGGTGAGATTTATCTTTTTTTCATAGGGGCAAGTGGACATCTTCCACTGTTTTACTTTCTATTTCCATCTCTAATGTGTCCTTTAAGCATTTGGATGGTATGTCATTTGGTGCATAATGCTATTAATATCATTTAATTTTCTGGGATTCCTTTTTAGCAAAACATAGATTTCATAGTTATACTTTTTAATTATATCTATTTTTGCTTTTGATTCCTCTGAGATCATGATTGCTATGCTTGCCTTTCTTCTTTTTTTTTTTTAAACTCTTACGTTCCATCTTGGAGTCAGTACTGTGTATTGGCTCCAAGGCAGAAGAGTGGTAAGGGCTAGGCAATGGAGATTAAGTGACTTGCCCAGGGTCACACAGCTGGGAAGTGTCTGAGGTCAAATTTGAACCTAGGGACCTCCCATCTCTAGGGCTGGCTCTCAATCCAATGAGCTATCCAGCTGCCCCCATGCTTACCTTTTTAACATAGCTGAAGTATAATAGATTGTGCTCTGGCCCCTTATTTTAATTTTCTCTTTGTCTCTCTGTTTCAAATCTGTTACTCATAAACTGCATATTGTTGGATTTTTTCTGCTGCTTCTGTAATCACCTCTTAATCCCACTACTGGTGTTTCAGCCACATGGGTACCAGGCCAATATTCTCACTGTGTCATAGACCTTCCTTTCTGAACTCCTATGTTGTCTAGGGTTAGGAGACTGTCTTACTCTGACCATGTGTTGGTTTTGTCACTCAAGAATTTGATTTGAGTCATTATTTTAAGGTATTTGGAGGAAAATGTTCAACCATGCTGAACACTTCTCTATTCTGCCATCTTGTTTCTTCCTCATCAGAGTCCTATTAACTTTTTAAAAAAATTAAATATATTTATTTGTTTGTTACATTAAAATGCCCAGGTAACTCCTTCTACCTCTCCCTTCCCCCCCCCATTAAAATACATTATTGGAGAAAAAACATTTTAATATATGTATATGCATATATTAAAAAGTCTTAGTTATCTCTATCAGTTCTTTCTTTGGAGGTATACATATATAACTCATTCTTCAAATAATATTATATATATATAAATATATATATAATATAATGCTCTTTTGATTCTGTTCATTTCACTTTTCATAACTTAGTAACTTCATAACTTTTCACGATTTTTATAAATGAACAGGTTTGTCATTTCTTGCAGTGCAATCATCTTACGTCACAATCATATGCCACAGATTATTTAACCATTCTTTAATTGATGAGGATCCCTTCAGTTCTCAGTTCTTTGCCATCAGAGAGAGCTGCTATAAATATTTTAGAACATATAGGCTCATTTCCTTTTTACCTAATCACATTAGTACATAATAGTAAAAATGTATAAATCATTGTATAATTTTAGGAACATAATTCAAGATTTTTCTTCAAAATATTTGGATCAGTTCAGTTTCAACAGCAGTATGTTAGTGTTCCCATTTGTGCTTTCTTTATGTTCCATTCTCCCCTATAAGAAACTAAGCTCCTTGAAAATAGGAACTATACCTTTTTTTAAACAATATTTTCTTCTTATTTTGTATCTGCATTAATTAACATGGTGCCTGACACTTAGTAAGCATGCAATAAATGCTATATCTACATATGTATAAACTATTGATTATCTGTCAGTGTATCTTTTCTCTCTTTATATCATACACATAAATATATTAACTGGGCTAATAAAATTATGTATATTAAACCAATATAATAAACAAAATAACATTTTAAAAATTCTGTTTCTTTCAAAGATACAATTTTGTATAATATAGTAGAGGCAAAACATTTTTCAAAAATTTTAGTTTTAACTTTTATATTAGATTAATTTCAATGTATATTTTTTTCTAAAACTTCCCCATGCAATGAACCAAACTTTGTAAAAGAAATTTTTTAATTCAAAAGTAAAATCAAACGCATTGTTTTTGACAGGACATAACAATGATTGATACCTCCAATCCCTCTCTTATGAAATGAAATAACTACCAGATTCACTTTTAATCATGATAATCAATAAGCATTCACATACATTACTGGAGTCATTGTATATATTTTCCTTGTCCTATCTGGATTTTAATCTCATTGATTTAGGAAATTTTCACTTAAATATAAAAAGTTCAAGTAAACTCTCAATTTCAATATTTGGGAATACTCAGAAAGCTATTATTTTTTATTATTCTAGAAAGATAAGTTATGAAGTTAACAATGATCATTATATTACAATTTTTAGTTTGCCAAACATCTGAAATGAAAATTGAAAAATCTTTTTTAATGATAAATTAAAAGTGTTTTCTCCTCTATTTGTCTTAAAGCTTTAGGTTTTAGGATACATGATATCTATCAAATAGGAGAAGATGCCTGTATTTTTTCCCAGCAAGACTATTAGTAGAATTATACAGAGACCTCCATATATAAATGATCATGGTACTTTTCAATTCACTTTTTTAAAACATTTATTAATATTTATTTTTTAGAAAAGTTAACATGGTTACATAACTCATGCTCTTACTTTCCCCTTCACCCCATTCAGCTCCCCCTCCCAATGGCTGATGCATATTTTCACTGGTTTTAAAATGTGTCATTGATCAAGACCTATTTCCAAATTGTTGATAGTTGCACTGGTGTGGTAGTTTCGAGTCTTCAATTCACTTTTAAAACGAATTACTTTTTGTCATTTACAAATCAACATAAGTATTCTGCTAAACATGTGAAATGACACAAAGGTTTTACTCTGTAAACTTAAAACAATAAATTCATCTTCAAGTTACTATCTATACTAAGAAAACTGTACTTTAGGGAATTTTAGGTGCCCAAAACTTTGTCTACAAAATATTATCATTATTGAACTACAATATCCTCATTTGTCCAAAGTCAAGCACCCCTGGTCACTTTAAAAATTACAACTTGGCAGTTCTGACTAGACATGAGCAATTGATGGTAACAGCTTCAGATAACTATTATTTCATGACAACAATATAAATATGACTTTGTAAGGACCTTAATTTTCCAGAACAGCTTACTAATAATGGCAAAGTAAAGATAGATTTTGTAAAATAATTACTGATAAAGTATGTTGAATGAATGACCTTTTGATTTCTCCTATCTCTTTCTTATTTGACGAACCATAATATAATAGTAAGGGATTATTCAACTGATGGTACTTTGATGGTATAATATAATAATACATCTTTGGAGTGTTACTACTTTAATGTATTCTTATAATACATACTGAAAATAATAGAAAACTGAGCTAAATTCTCAGAGTCTGGTTTATTAAGGAAAGGATGTTTGGAATGAAGGTTGTAGAAATTCAAGGTTAAATTTCTACTTAGAGTTGTTACAAAGAGTAAGCAAATAAATTGAAATGTTTATAGACAGCTAGAATGGGAAGATCCCATGGAGATAATCTAAGCTGATGCCCTTATTTTAAGGATGAGGAAAACAAAGCCTAGAAAGATTACATGACTTGTTGAGGTTATATAAAGAGTGACAGATCTTGGAATAAACCTGAATTCTCTTGAGTCTGGCCCAGTGCTTCTTCTAGTAATTACATTATATTGTTTCTTGCTTTCTTCCTGAAGTTGGGCAAGGCATTTTGCAAGAAATTTAAAGTTTATTTTATTTTATTAATTCATTTCATTTGAATAACTCCTTAATTTCCAAATATATCACCTGTACCTGACCCTAAAGTCACATACCTCATAACCAATATGAAATAAATACATTCATCAAAACTAAGGAACATGTTGAGTCTACTAATATGTTTGATTCTTTTTGCACCCAAAGGCTCTCATTTCTTCAAGAACTGGAAGGTTTTTTCTCTCAGCTCTTTCTGAGGACCAAATTCATCACAGTTACCCAATACAGTATTTAAAAATAAAAAAAGGTTTGCTTTATTGTACTCATTGTATATATTATTTTTGTGGTTCTAGTTACCTTACTTTGCATCAAATTATTTGAATCTTTATGACTTTTGCTTCTTTGTATTTCTCATATTTATCATTTCTTATATTGTATTTTAAGAAATGGTTCCATTATGTTCATATATTACAATTTGTTTAGACATTCACACCTTTGTTAGAATACTTTTGCTTTGTTTCCAGTTTAGACCTGAGAATAAAAGACTATAGACGTGGTCATCATTTTCTTAGCCTAATTTCAAATTACTTTATGGAAAGATTCCACCAATTTAAAATTCCTCTAATAGTTTATTAGCATTCATATCATTCAGCACCCCCTCCAACATTGTGATCTTTATTTGTTATGGATTCTAATTTATTGATTATTAGTCTTTTATATGTTTTTCTAATTTTGTATAATATTTTATTTTGTTATAAGTTTGCAATTGTCCTTTTAACAATCATTCATCCACTGATGAATTGCACTTGGTGTTAAATTTATATGTTATTTTCTTTTATATTCAAATAGAGTTTTGGTTAAAGTTTGGTGTTAAAATATTTTTCTATTTTTGGCTAATCAGAAAATTTACTTAAAATGTATTCATATTTCAATTAGAACTTTCAAGATTAATAATTTAAAATGAGTCAGTGCAGTTTCTAGATATGAAATTTAATCAAATATGCCAATAAAAGTCTTTACTGACATTGTTACCTAAAATAGCCTTGGAGAGATTTGACCAAATTAATATCCTAAGCAACACAATAAATTCAAGAGCAGTCAAAAGAAAAAAAAACCATTAAGACTGTCAGAAGTTACAGCACTAGAAATATGGAATGGGACAATTAATTATGTATTTCGTTCATATATAAAAATCAGAGAGTATTATTACAAAAAGAGAATGATTCAATGATACAAGAAGAAATGAAATTGATTAAATCTCTTAACATTTCTCCCAATGACCTATGTTTTAACCAAAACTACAGAGATATTGAAATGATACAAAAGAATAAGAGATACAGGATACATTCTCTGTCTGATTCTTTCTTTGTCTCTATCTATGTATCTCTCTCTCATCACCACTACAAAATCAGCAAACATAGTTTTGGTTTAATTAAGATATAATCTTTGCTTATATAAATTATTTTAATAAATGTTACTTCTATTGTGCCATGATATCAGAAAAACATAAACCTCAGATACTACGAGTATCATTTATTTAATAAAAATTGAGCCTAGTTTTTTCTATACTATGTTATTAATGAAATAATCATGTTGTTCCAAGGATATGAACAAATAGTTCTAAAAAGAATCAGAAACTGTTAATAACTACATGAAACATTAATCTAAATCACTAACAGAAATGTAAACCAAAATTCTTCTGAAGTTTCCCCTCAAATGGAAAAGATTGACAAAAGTGACAAAAGATAGGAATAATCAGTGGTATAGGGTTTATGGGAAAATAAAATCTTACAGTACAAAAGTATTCCATCACATTTTTAAACCAAAACTTATTAAGTCATTCTCCCCCAGAATTTAATTCTTTTCACATCAAAAAGAGCTAGAGATGATTATGTACATTCTTAGAGGGGAGAGGAAAGATGAAATGAGTGGAGAAGGTAAAGAGTATCCAAATCAGAGTCATTCTTTATGACACTGAGATTTCTGGCACTGTTCTCTGGAATAAAAGCCAAGTAGAGATGAGTGAGCTTCATCTTAAAAGCTCTGAACACTTCTGGAAGAAACATCTGCGCTAGTTCTGTTTCTGTTTTTTAGGGTGCACTGAGTATTCCTTCATTGTAGGTTCTCAGAATAGCTCGAGCTAGATACTTAGAAGATTTTAGTGTTCAATAATTACTTACTTCTTGGTCTATGTTCTACAAAGTCCTGATTTAAGTCTATGTCTAAACAACAGTAGACTTCTGACAGACTCAGGAACTATCAACCTATCCTAGTTATTTCTCTGTAAATTTCAGATTGGTCTAGAATGGTGATGGGCAACCTTTTAAGCTTGGTGTGTCAAAATTCACCAAAAAAAAAACAAGTATGCCTTGGGTGGTGTGTCACTTCAAGAAAAGAAAAACACCACAATGTCATGATATTTATAGTTTAAATAACAAAAATGTATAATTGTAGTATATAACTGTATTTAATAAACTGAAATAGGTAAATTAATATAGGTAGAATTGTCATCTATAGTGCACAGAGTGTCTACACTACACTACAGAAAATGTTTCATCCTCATTATGCGGCTCCATACTTCTCTGTATGAGGCCACATGTGGCAGTGTATCATCGAAAATGGCTACATGTGTCAATGCTGACACATGTGTTATAGGTTCACAATCATCGATATAAAGAGTGATACTAAAAGTCAGTTAGGAGAACACAGACTAGTTTACCTGGCAGATCTATGGAGAAGGAAAGAATGTATGACCACACAAAAAATAGAGAGCATTATAAGATATAAAATTTAAAAAATGTTTTTGATTATTTTAAATTAAAAAGCTTTTGTACAAATTAAACCAATGGAACCAAGATTAAAAAGGAAACAACCACATGAGGAAAATTTTTATAGAAAATCTCTCTGATAAAGGACTCATTTCTCACATTTATACAGAATTAAATTCATTCCCCAATTGCTAAAATGGTCAAAGGATATGAACAAATAGTTTTCAGATGAAGAAATTAAAGCTATCAATAATCATATAAAATATTCTAAATCATTCTTGATTAGAGAAATACAAATTAAAACAACTCTGAAGTATCATGTCACATTTATCAGATTGACCAATATGACAGTAAAGGAAAGTGTTAAATGTTGAAGGGAATGTGGTAAAATTGAGATACTAATGCACTGTGGGTGGAATTATGAACTGATCTATTCTGGAGGGCAATTTGGAACTATGCCCAAAGGGCTACAAAACCATGCATATCCTTTGATTCTATAATAACACTATTAGATCTGTATACTAAAGAGATCATAAAAAGGAGAAAGGACTTGTTTGTACAAAAATATTTTAGCATGGGGGCAGCTGGGTAGCTCAGTGGATTGAGAGCCAGGCCTAGAGACGGGAGGTCCTAGGTTCAAATCTGGCCTCAGACACTTCCCAGCTGTGTGACCCTGGGCAAGTCACTTGACCCCCATTGCCTACCCTTATCACTCTTCTGCCTTAAATACACAGTATTGACTTCAAGACGGAAGGTAAGGGTTTAAAAAAATATTTTAGCATCTCTTTTTGTGGTGGCAAAGAATTAGAAATTGAAGGTATGTCCATCAATTAGGTAATGGCTAAACAAATTGTATTATTTGGTGGCATAATACTATTGTGATATAATAAACAATGAGCTGGATGACTAAAAAAAAGCTGGAAAAGTCTAAATCAGTGGTTCCCAAACTTTTTTGGACTACTTCCCCCTTTCTAGAAAAAATATTACTTAGCCCCCTGGAAATTAATTTTTTAAAATTTTAATGGTAATTAATAGGAAAGATAAATGCACCTGTGGCCATCATAGCTCCCTGAATCACTGCAGCACCCACAAGGGGGTGGTAGTGCCCACTTCCGGAATCACTGATCTAAATGATCTGATGCATGAAGAAACAAGCAGATCTGGGAGAACATTGCACACAGTAACAGCAATATTGTGGAATTATCAACTTTAAAAGACTTAACAACACCATGATCCAGGATAACTCTGAAGTACTTATGACAAAGAATGCTTCAGAGAAAGAACTGTTGGAATTTAGATAAAAGTATACAATTTTTCACTGTGTTTGGATTTTTATTTTGGGGTTTTGGTTTTATATGATTATTCTTTTACAAAAATGAACAATACGAACTGGGAAGGACAAAAAGTATATGATATACTGTTTTACTACCAGTTTAAAGGGAATCATCAAAATCACCATTTAGCCTTTATTTTCATGATTTCCTTTTGATGTATTGAATATCTTATATTATCCTTTAAAAAACCTGAAATTGAAATAATAAAAAGATATAAAGAGAATGACAATAATGATAATGAATACATTAACCTAAATCTATTCATGTGCTTCTAAGTGTTCCATAAAGTTCCCCATTGGAATTAACCATATTGTATTGAAAAATTACACATAATCACTATGAAAACTTTCAGTTCTAAAATGAAGTATACTATCATAAATTTAACAGCTGGTTTATGGCAGTAAATGATAAATGCAGATCCATGATCATGTTAAATTTAGGACATTTTAAAAGGTATTGAAAGACTTAGAAGACTAGTTAATAAGAAACTTTAAATAAGAATTATGCCATGTTCTTTGTGAATTCCCAAATATTTAGTAAAACTTTTAAGCATCCATGAATCATACCAACAGTACAAAGTCTATTAGTCTAAGAATTAAAATATACTTCCCTGTCATGTCATTTATGATGAAGCTTCAGAGGATCCTAATCTAAGAGTTGGAAGGGATCTTGGAGGACATTATCCTCAAGTCTTTCATTTAAAAATTGAGAAAATTTAAATTAAGTGATAAATAACTTTTCAAGGACACACAGAGAATTATTGAAACAATTGATACCAGAAACAAAGTTTTCAGTGCCGGAATTCAGTGCATTTTCATTACACCATGCTGCTTCTATATTAGGATAAATCAAGTCTTTTTTAGAAAAAGTTTTACAGTGTTTTTTAGGTTCTTTTTTCACATACACAATTTTTGTTTTCCATATGTTTAAATCATGTTGTCCATAACATAATTGTACCTAGAACTGAACAAAATTGTATTTAGATTCATTTACATGGACTTGGGCAAAGGTAGATCATTATGTCCTAGAAGGAGTTAATGTAAAGGATGTATTTGGGAGTCATGAAAAAGAAAATTCTTTACCTTCACTTTCATTTCCTTTCATTGTTTCCATATATCAATTTGAAATGAACTCATTAAATATGTAATATTTTACTGTATTATACCATGAATATCATTGGAAAACTTGTGTACAAATATATAAATATAAAATGTCTGTATGTGTATGTATACATGCATTCACACACATACTTACCTTAGATTAACTAAAATGGAAGAAATCCTATAGAAAATATTAGGCCCTTGCTTCTAGCAAAAGACATTATATGTTCCTCTGATATGTGTGGGAGTAATTTCCTTTAATTTGGTACATGTTTTAAAAAATTTCAGATTGGAACATTCTGCTTTTTCCCTTGATATCCAGTTGAAGGTCCTATTCATCACATAGCAGGGGAATCTTGAATTGAATTGGTGAAGGGGGAAAGACTTCTTTCGTGTCTTCTTCCCTTTTTTCACCCTATAACTACAAGAAACAGATTTGGGATTGTTATTTTTTCTATTTTATTTGTGCTTTTCACATGAAATTAAGCCACTTAGACTTTAGAAGCCTGCATGCAAATGCCCTGCAACCAATTCTAGCAGGGAAGCCCCAAGAATCTAGAGTACCAAGAACTCAATATCGATTCTGTTTTAGATTTGCAACTTCATGGGAGCTAAGTTATGAGACTAATTTTCTTTCTCTCTCTAGAATTTCAGGTACTGAATAGATAATTATGCTCCAAAAGTTAGGCAGATATTTATATATTTAGTCTTGCTATACTTTTGAAGAAAATATTATTTTGTAAAAACCAATTAAACTGTTAGGTTGAACTTTTGGTGCATAAGATATGAGAAACCTCTCTCCCACCATTTTGGGAATACAATTAGCAACAGAGAACCTAGATATCCCAAAACCATCTTAAAGCTATCAGATAACTCTGATAGAGCAATGACATTATGGGTAGCCACTGTTACCTCTCTCTTGTTTTCCTCCCTGTCTCTGGCTCTGTCTGTCTCTCCACAAATTTAAGTTCACAAATGAGGAAAGTGAGGCATATAGTGAATGATTAAATAACTGTTTCAAGATCACATAGGAATTGTCCTAGGATTTGAGGGGAGGTATTTTTTATTGCAAATCCAGCATTCCATTTACCATGCTATGATATTGTTTTAAGAACTGATTCAGTGATTATGTATGGGGTTCACCTATATTTGGAAATGAAGTTATATAAAAAGAAATATCAGTCCATATTTATGATTGAAAATTGAATAGGGGCTTCTGAGTTAAGATGGTGGCAGCTGCTTAACCTCTCCTAACCCACGCATATAGAACTCCTCAAGAGGGCATAAAAACAAATCCAGACGAATGAAGGGACCCCACAACAGGGTGCAGCATTGAAGGTACATGGAATCAGGGCATTTCCATGCTATAAGGGGGTGAAATAGCTCTCACTGAAATGCGAGCTGAGCAACCCCCTTCCTCCCACACTACCTACGGGGCCAAAGCCAGCACACAAGGGTTAGAGCAAGTTTGGGGGATCCATTAAGTCCTTGGCAGCCACCTGGGATCACCAGTGCCTGCTCCTGAAAGCAGCAAGGCTTAAGACCCCAAGAGGCTGAAGAATGCACAGACTTTGAACACAGACCTTGAGCACAGGCCCAGACGCAGGTACAGACTTGGATCCCAAGCACAGGGGTGCATGACTGTGGAACCAGCACCCTGAGCCTTTTAAAGGAGCTTCAGGCAGAGGAACAAGCAAGGGGACCACCAGGAAGCTTGACCCTGAGAACAACTAGACCTGAGAGCTCAGGAATCTAAAGAGCACAGACAGACCCTGGGTGTGAGGATAAAGCTGAGAGGGTTCTGGGCTAACAATGGCAAGCCAGACACAAGAACCCAAAAGAGAAAGATCAAGAAGAGATCTTTAACACTTGACAACTTTTACACAGAAAAAATCCAAACAGAGCAAACAGCAGAGGAGAACAAACCTTCTCAAAATAATGAAAACAGGTCACAAGCTCTTGATTTCAAATCTGAGATGATGAGAAAGATAGAAGGAATCAAGCAAGAAAATAACAGTTTAAAAGGCAGAATTTCACAATTAGAAAGTGAGGCTCAGAAATCAAATGAATTGATAAGTAAATTGAAGACCAAAAATGGCCAGCTGGAAGCCTTGAAGAACCAAACAGACCAAATTGAAAAGGAAAACCAAATGATTATAGCCAAAAACCAGTCTCTAAAGGCTAGAATTGGGCAATTAAAAAAAGATGCCCCCAAATCAAAAGAATTGATAAGCAAATTGGAGACCAAAATCAAACAGCTGGAAAACAAGATAGACCAAATCAAAAAGGAAAATCAAAAGATTGTAGCAGAAAACCAGTCTCTAAAGAAAAGAATTGGGCAAGTAGAAGCCAATGATATCTCAAGACAGCAAGAACAAAGAAAGCAAAGTCAAAAAACTGATAAAATAGAAAGAAACATGAAATATCTCATTGAGAAATTTACAGATCAAGAAAACAGGGCTAGAAGAGACAATTTGAGAATCATTGGTCTCCCTGAAAAAGCAGAAATTAATAGAAATTTGGACTCCATACTAAAAGAAATTATTCAGCAAAACTGCACTGAAATTCTACAACAAGAGGGCAATATAGACATTGAAAGGATCCATAGATCACCCTCTACACTAAACCCTGAAAAGACAATGCCCAGGAATATAATAGCCAAATTCAAGAGATTCCAAGTAAAGGAAAAAAATTTACAAGAAACCAGAAAGAGACAATTCAGATATCAAGAAGCACCAATCAGGATCACACAGGATCTGGCAGCCTCCACACTAAAAGACCTCAAGGTTTGGAATATGATATTCAGAAAGGCAAGAGAACTGGGTCTACAACAAAGGATTACCTACCCATCAAAGCTCCCTGTATACTTCTAGGGGAAAGTATGGGCATTCAACAAGATAGAAGATTTCCAAGTATTTGCACAGAAAAGACCAGGACTAAATGGAAAGTTTGATATCCAAGGATAAAAACCAAGAGAAACATGAAAAGGTAAATAAGAAACAGAGGGGAAAGAAAGAAAACTCTTATTTTTAAATTTGCCTCTTTAAGGGCTTCAATAAGATCTAATTATTTGTAATCCTATGTGGAGAAGGGGAAAGTAAGAACATGAATCATGATAACTTTTCTAAAAAATAAAAACTATTTAAAAAAAGAAAGAAAATTGAGTAGACACTAGAAAAATGTTCATGATGAATTCATTTGTAAAATAAGCTCATTTTATAATGAGAAGAGAAATTGAGCAATGTAATAAATATTTCTGAATTTAGTGCCTCAGTCCAACTAAGTAGAAATTCAAATTTCATTTCCTAAATGACCTTGGGCAAATTATTTTAAATCTAAGTCTCATTTATTCATTTGTAATTTGATGGGGCTGAATGTCAGTGGTGTCAAATTCAAATTGAAGTGATGTCATTAAACTATCATAAGATCCCTGTAGACAATATATTGAATTAAAAAAACACATAATATTATTTGTGCTCTATTATATTTTTATTAATTTTGCTAAATATTTAACAATTAAATATTAATCTAGTTCATGGGCCAGTGTTTGAAACTTCTGGGTTAGATAACCTCAGAATTGCACATAAAATCAATTGCATAAAAAGGTATCCTAAAATTAAATATATAGAATGCTGTCTTATTTTAGTGTGAGAGAATCACTGTAGAATAGTTTAGTCAATGGGTTTTTCTCTCAAATAATCAGCATTGTTTTATTTTGCTTTCTGTTCTACATTTAACACAGTTTCTCACACACACAATAGTATTTAATGAAAAATAGTACTATATATTAGACTACTTTTATAGCATTTAGATATTTTAGAAATGAATTTGCTCTCAACCTGGAATTTTTATTTCATTTCTTGTAGCCTACTAAAACACAAAATGGAGACAAACAAGATCCTAGAAATGCTGGCAAATAGAAATCACTGTAAAGAAAGCTATCTTAGTTTCATTGAAATAAAAAATGGGTTGTCATTCTTAATACTTGAACTGAAAATATGTGTAAAAATGAAAATGTTTCAGTGAGTTCTAGCTCTATGAGAGTATAAGTACACATCAATTCAGAATAAATGAACTGTAAAAATATCAAAATATCAGATGATATTTTCATATTGGTTTGGAAAAATGACTATTGGGCCATATCACATTATATATTTATTTCTATAATATCATTATGCTATTAAAAAGTAAAGTCTTTAATTTACAAAATGGAGAGGCTCTACATGCTGGGAGCTAAAATGATGGAGTAAAAGACACTCCACATGGCCAAACTCTCCAAATATACAACAATAGAAAATAAATCATTTCAAATAAAGAAAATTCTAAAGGTCACACCTCAGTTGGCTAAAAAGAGAGTAGACCAGTGATTATGACATTCTGGGAAATAGCAGAACAGCCCACTCAAAACCACTTCTACATGGACTGAGATAATTAAATGGCAGGGAGGAGCAGACAAACTTGATTAGGAAGGGAAATGACAAAATGAAGATACAAAAAGCTTTCCACATGGCCTGAGGCAACAAAACAGAAGAGTGTGAAGTAGCTAAGACCACAAGACAAGAAGGGAACCCATAGCAAGGAGAGCATTCAAAAAAACTGCGACTCTCCCAATAAATAGCCAAACAGAGTACCCCCTCAAAATATATTCTTTGATCCCCTAAAACTGTTGAGTTTTTAAACATCAGAGCAAGCTTAGAACTTGTGGAAGAATTTTAAGTTAAAATCAAATAATGAAAGAAATGATAGAAAAATTCAACAACCTGAAAAAAAAAGTTCACTGAAGAAAACAAACCCTAAAAACTAAAATGGACTCAATGGAAATGGAAACCAAAGAAAGCACTGTAGAAACCAACTCCTTAGGAAACATAATTGGTCAAATGGAAAAGGAGGAAAAAACAACACTGAAGAAAACAACTTCTTAAAGAATAGAATTGGCCAAATGGAAAAAGAAACGAAAATATTTCCAAGAAGAAAATAACTTCTTAAAATTTAGGATTAAGCAAATGGAACTCATGACTCCATAAGAAATCAGGAAATAATAAGACAAAAATAAAAGAATGAAAAAAGGAAAATAAAATCTGAAATACCTCATTAGAAAAAAAAACTTATTTGGACTATCGAATTATTAGACTATAAGAAAGCTGTAATTATATAAAAAAGGGATTGGATACTTCATTACAAAAGTTGATCTGAAAAAAAATGCTCTGCTAACCTCAAACAAGAATGGCAAATGGAAATGGAAAGAATCAATTGATAACCTCCTGAGATAGAGTATGAAATAAAACATTCCAGGACTATTATAGCCAAATTTAAAAACTCCAAGGCCAAGGAAAAAGTACTGCAAGTAGTCAGAGGGAAACAATTCTAATATCATAGAGCTACAGTCAGGATTGCACAAGTCCTGACAACTTCTACATAAAAGGACCAAGAAGACATGGAATATGATATTCCAAAAGCAAAGGACCTAGGATTGCAACAAGAATCATATACCCAGTAAAGCTGAACATAATTATCCGGGGAAATGTGTAATGAAATAGAAGACATGAAGTAATTCCTGACCAAAACAATAAAAACAACAAGTATAGGAATAGAAGGACCGTTTCCTAAAAATAATAAACAGTATATACCTAAAACCATCAACAAATATCATATGCAATGGGGATAAATTAGAAGCCTTCCCAATAAGATCAGGAGTAAAACAAGCATGCCCATTATCACCTGTACTATTCAACATAGTACTAGAAACACTAGCAGTAGCAATTAGAGAAGAAAAAGAAATTGAAGGTATCAAAATAGGCAATGAGGAGACTAAGCTATCACTCTTTGCAGATGATACGATGGTCTACTTAAAAAATCCTAGAGAATCAACTAAGAAGCTAGTAGAAATAATCAACAACTTTAGCAAAGTTGCAGGATACAAAATAAATGCACATAAATAATCAGCATTTCTATATATTTCCAACACATTAGAGCAGCAAGAGGTAGAAAGAGAAACACCATTTAAAATCACCCTAGACAATATAAAATACTTAGGAATCTATCTACCAAAACACAGCAATTATACGAAAACAACTACAAAACACTTTCAAAACAAATAAAACTGGATCTCAACAATTGGAAACCCATTAATTGTTCGTGGGTAGCACCAGCTAACATAATAAAAATGACCATTCTATCCAAATTAATTTACCTATTTATGTGCCATACCTATCAAATTACCAAAAAATTTCTTTACTGAATTAGGAAAAACTATAACAAATTTCATTTGGAATAACAAAAGATCAAGAATATCATGGGTAATAATGAAAAAAAAAGGTGAAGGAAGGGGGCCTAGCAGTACCAGATATTAAAACTATACTATAAAGCAGCAGTCATCAAAACAATATGGTACTGGCTAAGAGACAGAAGGGAAGATCAGTGGAATAGACTTGCAGTAAGTGACGTCATCAAGAGAGTCCATGATAAACCCAAAGAGCTCAACTTCTGGGACAAAAATCCACTATTTGACAAAAACTGCTTGGAAATCTGGAAAACAATATGGGAGAGATTAGGTTTAGATCAACATCTCACACCCTACACCAAGATAAATTCAGAATGGGTGAATAACTTGAATATAAAGAGGGAAACTATAAATAATTTAAATGAACACAAAATTGTATACCTGTCAAATCTCTGGGAAAGGAAAGATTATAAAACCAAGCAAGAGTTAGAGAAAATAACAAAATGTAAATTAAATGGTTTTGATTATATTAAGCTAAAAAGCTTTCGTACAAACAAAAACAATGTAGTCAAAATCAGAAGATAAACAACAAAGTGGGAAAAATCTTCATAATAAAAAACTCTGACAGAAGTCTAATTACTCAAATATACAAGGAGTTAAATCAATTGTATAAAAAAATCAAGCCATTCCCCAATTGATAAATGGGCAAGAGACATGAATAAGCATTTTTTAGGCAAAGAAATCAAAAGTATCAATAAGCATATGAGAAAGTGTTCTAAATCTCTAATAATTAGAGAAATGCGAATCAAAACTACTCTGAGGTATTACCTCACACCTAGCAGAGTGGCTAAAATGAAAGAAGGGGAGAGTAATGAATGCTGGAGGGAATGTGGCAAAATTGGGACATTAATGCATTGCTGGTGGAATTGTGAACTGATCCAACCATTCTGGCTGGCAATTTGGAACTATGCTCAAAGGGCTATAAAAGAATGCCTGCCCTTTGATCCAGCCATACCATTGCTGGGTTTGTACCCCAAAGAGATCAAAGATAAACAGACTTGTACGAAAATATTTATAGCTGCGCTTTTTGTGGTGGCAAAAAAACTGGAAAAGGAGGGTATGTCCTTCAATTGGGGAATGGCTGAACAAACTGTGGTATATGCTGGTGATGGAATACTATTGTGCTAAAAGGAATAATAAACTAGAGGATTTCCATGTGAACTGGAAAGACCTCCAGGAACTGATGCAGAGCGATAGGAGCAGAGCCAAAAGAACATTGTACACAGAGACTGATATACTATGGTAAAATCGAATGTAATGGACTTCGGTACCAGCAGCATTTCAATGACACAGGACAGGTCTGAGGGATTTATGGTAAAGAATGCTACCCACATTAAGAGGAAGAACTGCAGGAGAAGAAACACATAAGAAAAACAACTGCTTGAATGCATGTGTTGAGGTGGACATGATAGGGGATGTAAACTCGAAACTACCACACCAATGGAACTATCAACAATTTTGAAATAGGTCTTGATCAATGACACATGTTGAAACCAGTGGAAATGTGCATGGGCCATGGGTGGGGTCAGAATGGGGGGTGAAAAGGAAAGTAGGAGCATGAATCATGTAACCATGTTAAAAATGAATATTAATAAATTTTAAAAAAGTTAAAAAAAACTTAAAAATTCCAATAAGTTCAAATTGAATACATTTATGCCTTGGAAGGTGATAATTGAGATACTTAAGAGAGATTTGATAGTTGAGATAATAAGATACTGAAAATAATGAAGATAACTAGCATACTCTTGAGAACTTAACCACTATTAGAGAAGTAAGAAGGCGTATACCTGAATAGGATGGGTTGCTACACAAAAAAATTCAAGGGACAAGAAAGAGGAACACATGAGAAGAAGAGAAAAGAAATATACAATGGTAAATTATCTCACATGAAGAAGAAAATGAGAGTCATACAATGGAGGAAAAGATGGGAGGGCAATACTTGAATTTTATTCTCATTGGAAATGGGATAAAGTAGGAATAAAATCTAAAATCAGACAACTATATAAATCTACCTTATCCATTAGGGAAGTAGGAGAGAAGGAAGAATAAGCAAAGAGGGAAATGGATTTAAAAAGTCAATTGGGGAAGAAAGTGGCCAAAAGCAAAAAATTTAGGAACAGGGAGAGAGAGAAAGATTAGAGAGAGTGAGAGAGAGAGAGAGAGAGAGAGAGAGAGAGAGAGAGAGACAGAGAGAGAGACAGAGAGAGAGAGAGAGAGAGAATAAGAGAATAAACTGGGAAGAGAATAGTGAAATTTAAAATTTAAATATTTAAACAAGTATAAAGTATAGAAATTCAGCTTATAAACAAGAGGATTTGGTCTTACAGAAAAATATATAAAAATATAAAAATCATTGCTTAACTTGATCAAAAAAGAAAGAAACCAAATTACAAATATCAAAAATGAAAAAGGTAAAATCATAACAAATGAAGAAATTAAAGCAATTATTGGAAGGTTTTGCCCAACTATATGCTAATAAACCTGGCAATTTGAGTTAAATAGGTGAATATTTACAAAAATATAAAATACCTAGATTCACAAAAGATGAGTACAATACTTTAACAACCCCAACATCAAAAAAGAAATCAAATGAACCATCAAAACAATTCCCTAACATTCACAACTGAATGCTACCAAAAATTCAAATAAGAATTAGTTCCATTACACTTTAAATTATTTGTAAAAATCATTGAGGAGGGAAATATTCAAAATTCCTTTTATCACATACAAATATGGAACTGATACCTAAACAGGAAGAGCTAAAATGGAGAAAGAATGCTATGCACTAATCTTTCTAATGTCAAATTTATAAGAAATCAGGTCATTCCCCAAATGATAAATGGTTAAAGAATATAAATTTTATGATGAAGTTTTCAGATGAAGAAATCAATGCTACCAGTAATGATATGAAAAAAATGTTATAAATCCCTCTTGATTAGAGAAATGCAAATTAAAATAACTCTGAGGTACCATCTAACAGATTGGCCAGTATGACAAAAAAAGAAAATAATAAATGTTGGAGTGGAAGTGATAAAATTGTGATACTAATGCTTTGCTGGTGCAGTTGTGAATTGATTCATCAATTATGGAAGAAAAATTGGAATTATGTCCAAATGGTTTTATAAGAATGCAAACCTTTTGATCCAGTAATACCACTAGTAGGTCTTTATCCTGTAAAAATAAAAATACCTCTCTGATGGGATTGGTACAAGATTGGGTAAAGGAGCTAGTAACAGTGGGAAACAGGTATCTCCTGGGTTAAACACAGTGGGTCCTTGAGGTACCAATCATGGTATTTGGGAAAGGAAATTAAAAAGGAGAGTGTATATATATATATATATATATATATATATATATATATATATATATATATAATCATATATATATATATGATTTAATAAACACTGGGTCAGGAATGGAAGGGAATGGGTAGACAAAACTTTAGTTTCTAGGGTCTCCTCCCAAAAGTCCAGGAGGGAGAAATCTACACTAACAAGCGTAACATGGAAAATCTAGCTGCAAGATTGTTTTAGCATCTAGGTCCTTTCCTTCCCTGATCTGCTTGTTGATTTCAATTAAAGTCTTCATGTGCTCCACAAATTGCTCTAAAACTGGGTTTGTGATCTCTGTTCTCCCAAAGGTGAATGCCAAGACCTTCCTCAGTATCATCAGGGCCCCATAGAAAGTTACAGTCATGGCTATCTCTGATGGCACATATGCCAAGGCATCACCCACTGATATTGTTAGCCACATGTAAGTATCATAATTTCTATGACTTGCTTAAAAAATTGGGGAACTGTTATTAGCCAAAAGGTGGCACAAGCATGCCAAATCCCATATACCAAGACTCCAGAGCACCCCAGTGTAACAACAGCCCTGTTGATAAAGCTGGCCATATTGATCACTTCCCAACCAGGTTCTGAAATAAAAATCCTAGGCTGGCTGGCCAAAATTGGTATGTTTGTAATAACAGGAATTTTGGGAAGCTGATAGACTGGCCTGGGCTAGGAGCCTGCAGGACTCTCTTCTCCCAAACACACAGGTTTGAGAGAGTAGGGAGGAGTAGATACTCCTTGCTCTCAAGCCTCTCCTACTCAGCAGTTGGTTTACAGTTGAATATGGAGGCAGGGTAATGACTACTAGCAGGGATCAGCAAAGGCAAATCTTAAATGAAGTTCACTTTCTCAACTTATATTCCCCACAGGTTTAATTGAGGGACAAAGGAGAAGTTAGATATCTTGATGTTAAAGTCTGAGAAGGATCTGACTTCTTTGGCTGGCAATTGACAGGAACCAAATTTAAAGGCAGTTGTGAGTATACCCAAATAATATCCAGGCACAGCTACTAAAAGATTAAGTTTATATTTATAAAGATGAAGGGAAGGCAGGAAAGGGGTATCAAAGATTTTGGATAAAATCTGCCCCCCCAGGAGGGAGTGACAGACCTTAGTTAGTTTGCCCTTGAGCCTGTATTAATAATTCCTAATATCTAAAATAACTAAATAACTATTATGTTGTTGCTAGTAAGTTCTAATCCTGCCAGTCAGGCAAACTCCTGAGTAGAAACCACAATGGCTTTTGCCACTATGGCCACCAATGCAATCCCAAGCTGGGACCAGTGAGCAAAGTGACCTGCTCACTTCAACCCCCAGGAATAAACTGTTAAACCCTTTCCAAATGTCCCCTCACCCTGAGTTCTCCAGGGGGGGAGAGGGCTGGAATTCTGGGTGAGGCTTGACCCTGTATCTTGCAGGAATTCCACCTTGCCATTTTCCATGTTACACAAGATACAAAACTAACAGCTTCCTTATCTCTAACCAATCCAGAAACTGGATGGTGAGCAGGACCAACTGCATAGGATGGGGTTTCTCACATATATGTCCAAGAGCTAGATGATCTTAAAAAGATGTTTCCACTGAAGTCCAGAAGATCTGCTGGTACATCCAATTAAGAAGAGGGAATGAGGAATTTGAAACAGTGTCCACCACTGAGCCCAACCTCAAACTCAACCAAACTCCTTCACTGGGTCTCTTGATTATAGATGGTTTCTAATTAAATCAGAATCCTCACCAAAGGAAATACAGCTCTCTACATACAGGGAATCAATAAGAATCTCTAACTGACAACTTGCCAGTCTCCCAAAGCTCTGGAACCTGCCTCCCTGTCAATCAATCCTACTCTCTGCTAGGCTAAATCCCTATAACAATCCCAAAAAAGATTAAAAAAAATGTCAAAGGATCTGTTTAACAAAAATATTTATAGCTGCCCTATTTGTGATGACAAAGAACTGGAATTAAAGGAATGTCACACAATTGGGGAATGGCTGAACAAAATATAATGTATGATGGAGATGGAATACTATTGTGCTATAAAGAATGAGAACAGAATGACTTCAGAAAGAATTGGATAGACCTTTGTAAACTGTTTCAGAGTGAAATAAGCAGAACCAGGAGATCATTATATACATTAACTGAAATGCTGTCTGATCATCAAATGTGATAGACTTTGCTACTAACAGCAATGCAATGATCCAGGACAATTCCAAGGGACTTATGAAAAAGAATGCTATCCATCTCCAGAGAAAGAACTGTTGGAGGAATTTCTTGTCAGCTTTGGGATGGGGAGAGGGGAGAGGTGAGGGAGATAACAGGAATCATGCAACTTTGGAAAACTTACGTGTAAATTTGTTACTGGAATAAAATAAAGATAAAAATGAAGAAAGAAAATTGCAGTTTTATGAAGTTAGTAGAACTTGAACATTCTGGAAGTATATAACTTTTTTTTAATTTAAAAAGAAATAAGAAGGAATGGGATGAAGACTGAAAGAGGGAATCTTAGAAGGGCATATAGAATTTAAAAAAAGAGGGCAAGGGGATAAGAAAAGGCAATGGAACTAAAGAAGTCTTACTTACTACTTATTCTTATCAGAATTATCTCAAATGGAGAATAACACCCATGCTTAGTCAGATAGAGAAATCTATCCTAATCTATAGCAAAGGAGTAAGGTGGGAAGAATAAAAGAACCAGGAGGATAGACAAAATGTAGGGTGAATTGGGGAAGGCAGTCAATGAAAACAAAACATCTATGAATAGGGAAAAATGAAAAGGAGACATAGAAGTGTAAATGGGGGAAATGAGATGAAGGAAAGCACATTTTGTAATTAGAACTATGAATGTAAATGGGATAAACACACCCATGAAATGGAAAAGAATAACAGAGTGGATTTAAAAAACAGAATCCCATCATATGTTATGTACAAGAAATATATTTCAAGATTGGAAACACACAAAGTAAAAGTAAGAGACAGCTAGAGTAGAATCTACTACGTTTCAACTCAAGTAAAAAGAATTTAGGAGAAATAATCATGATCTCAGAAAAAGTAAAACTAAAAATCAATTTAATGAAAAGAGATAAGGAAGAAAGTTGTCATGATAAAAGGCACAACAGATAATGAAACAATATCAATATTAAACATATATGCACCAAATGGCATAACATCCAGATTCTTAAAGGAAAAGTTATATGAGTTACAAGAAGAAATAGAGAATAAATTCATACTAGTGAGGGAACTTAACCTTTCCTTCTCAGAACTAAATAAATCCAACCAAAAATAAATAAGAAGATAGTTTAGGAGGAAAATGTAATTTTGATAAGTTGGGAAAGATAGACTTCTAGAGAAAAAGAATGATAATAGAAATGAAATCACCTTTTCTGAGCAGTACAAAGAATCTTCAAAAAACATTGACTACATAATAGCTAATAAAAACCACAGAACCACAAAATGGAAAGGCAGAAATATTAAGTACATACTTTTCAGACCATAATTCAATAAAATTACACTACACAAATGGAAGCAAAAAGAACAAAATTTAATGGAAAAATAATTAATCTTATACTAAAAATGAATAAATGAAAGAAAAAAATCAACAACTTCACTAAAGAAAATGATAATGAGGAGACAACATATCAGGATATTCACAAAATCTGCACTTAGGAGGAAATTTATATCTGTAACTGCTTAAATCAATAAAACAGATTGAGAGAAGATCAATAAAATAGACATGCAACTAAAAAATATAAACTAAAAAAAGAGCAAATTTAAAACTCCTAAACACTATATTGGTAATCCTGAAAAATCAAAGAATAGGCTAAAACAATTAAAAGAAAACTTTTGCACTATTAAATAAAGGAGTGAGTTAATTTCATGAAAAAATACACTAGATAAATCACTGGTTACTTGATTTAAAAAATGAAAAGAAAATCAGTAACAAAAATTTAAAAAGTGAAACGAAAACAATGAAAAAGAAATTAAAGCAATTATAGGAAGGTATTTTACCCAACTTAATGCAAGTAAATCTAACAGTCTAAGTGATAAAGATGAATGCTCACAGAAACATAAACTACCCAGATTAATAAATGAGGAAATAAAATACATAAACAATGCCATCAAAGAAAAATAAATCAAGCCATCAAAGAACTACTTAAGAAAGAGGTCCTAGCAATTTGGAATTATATCCAAAGGACCTTAAAAAAATATACCCTTACTGGATTTGTACCCAAAAGAGATAATAAGGAACAACACTTGTACAAAAGTACTTGCTTCTTATAGTGGAAAAATTAGGGGGTGTCCCTTGATTGGGATATGGCTGAACAAATTGTGGTATCTGTTGTTATAGAATAATGTTGTGCTATAAAAAAATGACAAACATGCAGGAATTGGTGTGGAGCAAAATGAACAGAACAAGGAGAACATTGTACACAGAAGCTGATACATTCTGGCACAATCAAATGTAATGGACTTCTTTACTAGCTGCAATGCAATGACTCAGGACAATCCTGAGGAATTTATTAGAAAGAACACTATCCACATCAAGAGAAAGAACTGTGGGAATAAAAACACAGAAGAAAAAGATATGATTGTTTCCTTGGTTCAGTGGATCTATGCTATTACAAATATGAATAATATGGATATAAGTTTTGAATACTGACATATGTATAACCCAGTGGAATTGCATGTCAGCTCTGGGAGAGGGGAGGGAGGATAGGAAGGAAAGAACATGAATCTTATAATTGTGAAAAAATATTTTCAATAAATTCTTTAAAAAGGATAAAAAAAGAAAAAGAAAAAGGCCCTAGGTCACAATGGATTCACAAGTGTTCTACCAAACATTCAAAGAAAAAACGACTAACTCCAATACTACACGAACTATTTAGAAAAGCAGGAGAAGGAATCTTTCCAACCTCTTTTCATAACACAAATATTATAGTAATATCTAAACGAAGAATTGCTAAAACAAAGAAAAAACTATATATCAATTTCCCTAATGAACATTGATGCAAAAATTGTAAATAAAAATTAGCTTGTAAAGCTAGCAGAATAACAAAAATCATCTGGAAGAAAACTAAAAGCCAAGAATATCAGGATAATTATTGAAAAAAGGAGGTCTAGTGCTAATAGATTTCAAACTATATAATAAAATAATCACCAAAACAAATGGTACTGGCTAAGAAGTAGAGTAGTGGATCAAAGACTAGACTAGGTAATCAACACATAATGTCCATGGCTTTTGGGAAAAGAGCTCGCTATTTGACAAAAACTTGTGAAAACTGGAGAATATTATGATAGAAGTAGGCATAGAATAACATTTCACACCACACACCAGTATAAAATCAAAATGGATACTTAATCTAGAAATAAAGGATGACAACATGAAACAATTTAATGGAATATTGAAAAGTCCACCTGTCATCTTATGGATAAGGGATTGTCATTAAAGAAGATACAGAGAAAATTATAATGACTGATATGGAAAATTTTGATTACATTAAATTTAAATATTTTTGTACAAAAAACCCAACACAAAGTTAAAAGGAAAACAAATTTCAAGAAAAATTAAAGCAATCTCTTACAAAAGCTTTATTTTTCAAATATGTGGAGAACTGACCCAAATTTATAAAAATACAAAGCATTTCTGAAGTGATAAAGGCAATTCTCAAAGGAAAAAATTAAAATATTCCATAGTTATATTAAAAAATTATCCAAATCATTGCTGAGTAGAGAAATGCAGATTAAAACAATTCTGAGATATCACTTTATACTTATCAGATTGACTAACATGAGCATAAAGGAAAAAAAATGATAAATATGGGAGGGGATGTGGGAAAATTGAGAGACTAATACAGGTTGGTAGAATTGGGAACCTTTACAACCATCTGGAGAGCAATATGGAGGGCTGAAAGGATGAAAATGTTATGCACACTTTTTGACTCAGAAATCACTTTACTGAGTCTATATCCCAAAGAAACCAGATAAAGATAAAAGGACCTATGTATTCCAAAATATTTTAGAAGCTCTTTTTGTAGGGGCTAAGACTTGGAAGTTGAGTGGTTGTCCATCTCACTTTGTCAATAGATTAACAATCTGAAGTATATGGTTGTAATGGAATACTCTTGCACTATAAGAAATGATGAACAGAATGAGTTCAGATAAACCTAGAAAGACTTATATGAACTTTTGCAAAATGAATTGAGCAGAACCCGAAATATTATACAATAATCAATTAAAGGTTTTTCAGATAACCCCAAGGTACTCAAGAATAAAAATACTACTCACAGCTAAAGAAGGGATTGTTGGAACCTGATTGCAGATCAAAGAATGCAATTTTTCACTTTATTTCCTCCATAAGTTTTTTTTTTCAATTTTATGAGTAATATGTATTTTCTTACATGGAAATATGTATTATGTGACAGCATTGGTGTAACCTATATCAGACTATTATCCATCCCAGGGAGGGGAAGGGGAAGGATAGAAGGAGAGAATCTGAATTGAAAAAAGTCAGATAACAATTGTCAAAAATTGTTTCTACATATATTTGGGAAAAAAGGTTTAAGTTAATTTTTAAAATAAGGGGCATTGGGCAAGATGATTTTTTCAAAATCTTAAGGCACAACCCCTTTTGCACTGGACTCTCTTCTTTGGTGGAAAATATTTACTTGATATCACATGCCTACAGGAAGAGAAGAATAGACAAGAACTTGGGGAAGCAAAGCTCTCTTCAGGGAGAGGCTGCTGGGAAATATGACTCTAGGTAGTGGCTAACTTGTAGAGAAGCTAGTATCATGAGCTTATCTTTTATCATGAGCATATCTTATTCCTAGCTTGGCCCACCAGAGACTCTGAGAGAATTACTCTTGGGTGTAATAATGGACTTTAGCTTTCAGCTGTTGTGAGGGTTATTTAGCAATTAATTTAGTATTAGTGTTGGACCTAGCAGGAAGGGCTGGAGGATTCCAAGATGGAATGAAGGAGCAGGAAGTGGGGCTTGTGCTCTGAGAGAGACTCCATTAGTGGTTGGGACATAACTGTTGTGAACCCTGGGACATCTCAGAGTTAGGGAAAAACTGCATCCAGATTCCCAGGGATCCTGTGAGGTGAAGGCTTTCAGCAAGTGGACAACAGACCTGCAGAGTAGCACCAAGTGCGGAAGTGGTTTGTGATCTGGTGGACAGAATTGCAAACTCACTCTCCCTACCTAGGTACCTTGGATCACCTGGTGGAGTTGGCTCTTGGCATCCTGTGACCATTCTTGGATTTATCGTGAGACCCCAAAGCCACCCTCAGGCCCTTTAGCTGAGCTGACCAAAACTGGCTGGAACCAGGTTTGGAGGAGTTTTCCCTGGGACTTCAGTACTGCTTCCTTTGGGCCCTGCCTGGCTTAGGTCAATAGGATAGTGTAGTTAAGTCCTTCCCTGCCCCTGTCGTTTGCCTTAGGTTTCAAGTGTAGAATCCCCTATCCCATCCTTTATTTAGTTACCCTTAATTAAACTGTTATATACTTTACTTTTTGCCTGCTGGTGACTGTTGGGCCAACTGCCATTCCTGTGTCAGATAACAGCTTGGCAGTAAACCCTGGTCTCCCTATCCTGGTTGGTCCTGTCTCTCCTTCAACCCAGTGTGAAGGCACAAACCATTTAGGTTACATTTTAATAATAATAATTAACATCCCTGGTGCCTCACCATTACACAGCTGAGCAGAAAATGAGGTGTCTTACTCTTAGTACTCTTAGTAAGAGTTCATTTACTCTATTTATTTCCTGATATAGTGTAATCTAGATAATTTAGTCTGATTTCTCTTTGCTATCAGCTTGAATGTATGAATTTATTTCAGTATATGTGATATTTTTAATAACTAGAATTTATTTAGAGGACTAGACTAAAAGCACTTCGTCAGATTTTATATATAGGTGTGTGTGTGTGAGAGAGGGAGAGAATAAGAGAGAGAGAGAGACAGAGACAAAGACAGAGGCAGAGACAGAGAGAGAGAGCCTGTATCATTTGTTTATTTTCTTCTTCCTTGGACAATAGTGTCTAAAGGCAATGACTTCTCTATGAGCCATAACTTCACTGACCCTTATAGACAACAAAAACATACATGGAAAAAACACATTCAGGTACTCTGTTTTTAAGTCTGGATCTGCTTATCTCTTCTAGACTTTTAAGTATATGCTACAAGTATAATCACTGGCTTGATCCTACAGAAGTTTAAACGTGCTGTTTTTTACTTGGACCAATTCATCCATAGGTCTGATGTCTCAGCAAATTGTACCCAACCAAATTCCAACTCTTCAGGAACTCAGTGGGTTCCTAAATGAGTTACTGGAAATAAAGGTTTCAGTGATGAAGAGGTAAACTATCCTCTATCTATATAAAGTACTAGTAATGCTAGATTAAAAATCAAAATGTATCAAAAGAATGTAGATACCACCATAATACCTTCTAATGAGCCTTAATTCTATACAGAACAGCATTTCCATTTTAATTCTTTTTCTTTATATGAGCTAAAATATTTATGATTGTTTAAAAATAGCTCCCCCTCCACCCTCGTAAGGATGGAATTTTGAGGAAAGAAGATGGAACCAAAGGAGGAGAAGACAGTTGCTGGCAGTTGTAACCAGCAGGGGATTCTGGGAATTTCTCCCAGAAGGAAGGAAAAGAGTGGTCCTCTGGCTGGGGGGGCTGGGAGAAGAGAGGAGGCAGAAAACCCAGCTCTGATTGGAGGCCTTCCTGAGGATCTTTCTCTTGAAAATTGAAACCCTGATTTCCTTATCACAGCCATGTCAACACAACTTATCCTTCAAGACTAAAACCATCAAGTCAACTACGATTTTGGACTCCACTGGGAGCAATCACTTAGACTCCTTCACTCATTACCTATCCTTGCTGAGAGACTCTTTTCAGTCAAAACTTACAATTATAGGAAAGTATAGAAATAGAAATAGAAGGGGAAGGGGGAGTGAAGCTTAGGAGTTGGAACTGCCTTGGTTCCTGCCTAAGTGACACATTTGTAAAGAGGGCACCCCCAAATCCCTCTGCCCTTCACCCCTTTCCTCAATCCTTGATTTGTGAATAATAAAAGCCACTTAGTAGACAGATAGTGTTTTTTGAGTGCCTGAGAGACAACAAGGGAGAGGGGAACCACAGCTTAGACTGGCAGCCTCCATCTTTGAGCCAGATCACCTGCTGTGCAGTTAGCCGACCTCAGGGGAGGTTTGAGTGAACCCTGCCCTTGCTCAGGATCCGATTGGGGTACCACCTACCTCCTCTTGTAGGGAAACCTTGCCCTCAACTCTTAAGGGGCAGCACAACTATCTAGCTTTTGGGCTGACACTCTCTTAAAGTCTCCCAGTGTATATTTGGCCTCAGAGGAGTGGGGAGGATAGAGTCACCACACAGACCTTCTCTCTCTCTCTCTCTCTCTCTCTCTCTCTCTCTCTCTCTCTCTCTCTCTCTCTCTCTCTCCCTCTCTCCCTTCTATCAACATCCATTACTGAGCCCCCTTTTTTTATTACACCCCATAACTGCTTTAAATATCTCTGCTAGAATGGTTGCTTACACTTTTAATTTAAACTCAACATGAACTTGCAGCTTTTTGTGAAGGTAAACTAATCCAGAGAGAACTTCATTAGAGGCTGCTTCTAAATTATCTTAATTAGTGGAAGCATTTTTAGAGTTTTTTTTAATGGAAAATCCAACTTTCTGCATTATCATCTTGGAGTTAAATGACCTCTTTTTCTAATTAGAACATTGATATTTTTTTCTTATTTCTAATAACTGACAAATCATACTTTCAATATTCTCAGCCTACAATACATATCAAATATGAGACATAAATTTATTTCCTCTACAAAAAGAAATACCAAAAACAGAACACTGATAAGCAGACACTGGACAAAATACACATGAACAGGATTCAGCAACTTGTATTATAACCAATATTAAACTCTACTGGAAGAATGATACTTAAAATTAATCAGAGTATAAACTAGTTTTAGGGATTTGCTGATTTGACATTTTATATTTCACTTCAGTTCTGCATTGTTCAAAATAAACCCCTCTCCTATACAATACTTATGAAGATATGTTTTTTTTTATTTCTGGGGTGGGGATTTTACAGTTAGAACTATTACATTTTATTGATTTCCTCATTAGTTTTAGTATGTTGTTCTACCCTATTTAAAACTTTTTAGATAATAACTCTGTAACCTTTCCATCTTAGTTACAACTTCAAATCTGATGAATGCACTAGTTATATTGTCATTTAAGCAAAGTGTTACAATGTCAGAAAGTAGTGGACTCAGGACAAATGAATGATTCTTAGCACATCTTACTAGCAACTTCCGATTGTATCACCATCAATACTTTAGCCACTTCCCTTTGATCTGACTCTATTATCTAGCCCACAACTCTTCGAAATATCCACAATTACATATAATTTTAGTGGCAGCAAACTCTCAGGAATTTAGTTCCAATGCATTACGACAACTATTCTACAATTTAGTCATGGAGATCTGTCTGGGGCTCTGAGAGATTAAATTTCTTCTGGGGATCACACTGTTGGTGTATGATGGAGACAAGACTTGAATCAGTCTTATTTCCCAACAGACTACCTCTCAATCTCATATGCTATCCTGTTTAACATGTCCCAAAGTTTTCTTTACTTTTTCAAGAGAAAATAAGATATTTGGTGACATATAGAAATCAGTGAGAATTCAAGATATTATGTAGGCTTTCAAAGACTCTCAGAACTAGATTTAGGCCTAGAGATGGATCTTTGAAATCATCTAGTCCAATTCTCTCTTTCTTATAAATGAGGAAAAAAGCATAGATAAGGTGGTAAATGTTATAATTGGGACTGAAGGTTTATACTCTGACTCAAAATCTGATGTTACTTCCACAATACTCTACTTGATACTTGGTGATGTTTCCAGAGTGTAGAGAGCCTTATGAATGTGTCACTTAATTCACTTTGCAGCTATTCTTAATTCCTTGAAAATTATTATTCATAGAAAAACTTTAAAAGAGTAGCCATCATACTTGATATCCATTCATAGTAAATGCTTCTTTAAAATATGCTAATTTTGTAACTGGTGAGCAGACATTGAGTATAAAATCTCAAAGGATACCTTAATGAGAGGCAGCTGGTGGTTGAATGAAGCAAATACTGGCCATGGTGTATGGAAGACCAGCATTCAAATTGAGTGACAGACACTGTAATTCCAAGGATTGAACTTCAATTTAACAAAATAACATAAAATCAGGCACAATAAACAAGGTACAAAAGTCTATGATATGACTTGTATCTGGGGTTTGGTTTTATTTCCCTACTACAGGTGTTTTAACCCTGGATATCATGAGCTTTTAAAAAAATCTGATAATTTCCTTTTATTTACTTGCTTTTATTCATAATCTTATATATTTTATTTTGTGTTTTAAAAAATGAGGTGTCCATAGGTTTTTTCTAGATTTCCAAGGGAAGAGGGGATGATTAAAAGAAAATAGGACTTGATCTTAAAGGGATAGCTGCAATGATGTGCAGCTAAAAGTTTAGGGCTAATAAGGAAATTGGACTCAATGGGATCAACCAGCATGGTTATCAGTAAAAATTTGATTATTCAGCCTTTTTTTTTCCTTTCTGTGATTCTAGTAGTTTTTATTACAGTATCTTATTAACTTCTTGGCTATTTTAGGGTATGAACTCAAAGTTATCCTGAAAACAGTCTCCTCCATTTTCCAGAAGTCACCACAATACTTCTTATAAAAATATATAATATCATCAGATTTTCCTATGTAACAGTAAAGGAAAATTATAAATTTTGGAGGGAATGTGGCAAAATTGGTATACCAATGCATTGCTGGTGGAATTGTGAACTGATCCAACTATTCTGGAGGGAAATTTGGAATTAGACTCAAAGGGCTATAAAAATGCATATCTTTTGATTCAGTAATACCACTACTTTCTGTAACCCAAAGAGATAATAAAATGGGAAAGGACGTGTTTGTGCAAAAATATTAATAGCTTCTCTTTTTGTGGTGTCAAAGAATTAGAAAGTAAAGGAATGTCCCTCAATTGGGGAATGGCTGAACAAATTGTGCTATATGATGGTAAATGAATACTATTGTGCTATGAGAAATGATCAATAGGATGATTTCAGAATGAGCTGGAAATACCTATGTGAACTGATGCAGAGTGAAATAACCAGAAACAGGAAAAACTACACAGTACCAGAAATATTGTGAAAGGACCAAATGTGATAAACTTTGCTACTGACAACAATACAATAATACAGAACAATTCTGAAGGACTTGTGACAAAAATGCTAACCACCTCCAGAGAAAAAACTGTTGGAATAGGAATGCAGATGGAAGCATATGATTTATCACTTGTTTAATTGGGTATATGGTTTTGGGGTTTTGGTTTTATAAATTGTTTACTTACAAAAATGAATAATATGGAAATATGTTTTGTGTAGTAATATTGTATCCAAATACATATAAATCAGATTGAATTGTTTGTCAGTTCTGAGAAGGTGGAGGGAAGAAGGCAGGGAAACAATGTGAATCATATAACTTTGGAAAACTTATGTGGAAATTTGTTTTTAAAATTAAAAATACAAATATAAAAAATAAAAATGTCATTCCTATGTTTTCTCAATTTTCCTTCTTGCTTTCTGTCAGGCTTTGCTCCATTAGTGATAATTACCACTTGAATCCTTCCTTGGAGGATTAATATGCATTCATTAGTCCCTATACTGATCCCCCTTTCTTTTCTGCAGTTGTAATACTAAGCCCAGTGAATTGATTCATTACTCCTAAAACAAGGCCTGCATCAGACCTCATAGTATCATAATCCAAGTTATCTCAAAATCTAGTTTCAAATACATTATATCCAATATTGTAAAGTAGAAAAATTAGTAATTATAACATTGATGCAACATTTGACTAGATTAAACTTGCTCATGATTTATTCTTTATTTTGGTCTCAGTTTCTTCATCTAAATTGATTGAACCAGATAAAATTCCTTTTCAACCTTAAGTGGAAATAAAATCGCCCTCTGTGATACTATTACAAATTGTTACTCAACTTTCATTTGAAGATTCAGTGAAAGGGAGTCTATAATTTCCATGCACATTCCACTTTATGATAGCTAAACATGAGTTTAAGAAATTTTAAAAAATAAATTGCCTCTGTCTGAAGTTTCATATTTTCATTACTGTAATTTGGGTGCTTTTTAAAAACGTTGACCTTTCATATTTTGCAGAAGAAATAAGATTTAGCTTTAAAATGAAGCATTTCATATAATATTGGTAATTTATGGGCTTCTTTCTTGAAGAATGAGCTGTGTTTCATTCTGTTTAAGAACTTGTAATAATCATGCTTCAAGTAGGGCTATCATGTTGAGTTACTCTACTCCTTAAGGGAATGTCATCATTTGATGTTTAATAACCCATGCTCGTGAACATAGTCAAGATATGCTCAAACCACTATGAGAATCCTCTCCAACCAACCTTAAAATAACACCTCAAAATAAACACTTTGAAAGGTAAGCAGAAAGTGCCTGGTTCACTGAGGTGAGAGGAGATCACAGCTTGCAGGAAGCTACACCAAGAAGTATTGATGTAAGCCAACAGCAAATGCTACCCTCTCCTCAAAACTACTGTTCTAGATTCTGTATGTGGACCCAAGCCAACTTTCAGACTCTGACACCCTGACTAAGCCCAAAAACAGTGGAACCCCATACATACTCTACAAAGTTCCTAGCCCCAGACCATGCCTGCAGTAAGGTCCAGAATCCCATTTTGAGGCAATCTATGTAACAACCCTGTTCTGGGTAAGCCCAGGGCAAAACTCAGACCTAGGACTAGAGGTAATTCCTACCACAGCTCAAGGAAAAGTTACATGCCCCAGGACAAGATAGTCCACAGTGTGCCTGATCTGAAGAAGCACAGAATAAACCAAAAGCGCCTTGCCAAACCTGACTTTATGCAGCAGCATAGGTAGCTCAGAGTGCCCTGAGCTCTCCAAATCATTAGCAGTCTCAGGGAGTGATTGAATCATCACTGATAAGTGGTTTTCAGAGCTTAAAGAGCACAGGACATCATACCACCTTGGAATAACTGAAACCAGCAGAAACCCAGAAATAGAGCTAAGTATAGCATCAAGGAAAAACTGAAGCTTAAGAGAGTGCAGTCTCAACCCTAAGAAGAAGGTACAGACACAGAAGGGAAGAGTGAAAGCAAAGTGAACATATGCAAAGCTTCATAGATTTGTCTCAAGATATGGATGAGCTCAAAAAGAATTTCAAAAATCATTTAAGAGGGGCAGCTGGGTAGCTCAGTGGATTGAGAGTCAGGCCTAGAGATGGGAGGTCGTAGGTTCAAGTCTGGCCTCAGACACTTCCCAGCTGTGTGACCCTGGGCAAGTCACTTGACCCCCATTGCCTACCTTTACCACTCTTCCACCTATAAGCCAATATACAGAAGTTAAGGGTTAAAAAATCATTTAAGAGACAGAAGAAAAATGGGAAGGAGAAATGAAAGCAATGCAAGAAGAAAATGATAGCAGAATAGGCCCAATGAAAAAAAGAGGCTCAAAAGTTCAAGGAAGAAAATCATGTCTTTAAAATTAGAATTGGACAAATGGAAACTAATGACTTTATGAGACATAAAGAAATAATAAAGCAAAATTAAAAGAATGAAAACAGAATATAATGAGAAAAATTCATTTAAAAAAACCGACCTCGAAAACTGATCCAGGAGAGACAATTTAAGAATTACTGGACTACCTGAAAGCCATGATTTCTCTGCCTCGAAAAAAAGCCTAAACATTATAATAAAAGTAATTATCAAGTAAAACTGTCCTGATATTCTTGAACAAGAGAGTAAAATAGAAAATGAAAGAATTCACAGATTATCTCTGAAAATAAATCTTCAAATGACAACTCCCAATGATATTATAGCTAAATTCAAGAATCCCTAAGCCAAGGGGAAAATATTTCAGAAAGCCCAAAAGAAACAATTCAAATACTATGGAGATACAGTCCAGATTACAAATGACTTAAAAGCCTCCATATTAAAGGAACAGAGAGCTTGCATATAATATTCTGGAAAGCAAAAGATCTAGATTTATAATCCAGAATCACTTATCCAGCAAAACAGTATAATTTTTCAGGTGAAAAATAGTCATTACTACAATATAAGTTTTTCAAGGCATTCTTGAGGAAAGAATAAACAGACCTAAACAAAAAATTTGCTATCTAAACAAAAACAAGGGAGTCAAGAACAGTGGAATCAAGATGACAGCTTAATAGCAATGAAAGTTTAAACCACTCTGACAGTACTTCCAAACCAATCTTTAAAAAGTGCCTCAACATGATAGGAGTCAAAACCAATAGCAAGACAGAAGATGGGGGTTATTCTACTTAAAAAAACTTGAAAGACAGGCAGAGAGTTAATTTTCATGGTATAAGGAGGAACTGGAAATAAAACTGCATACAGAGAAGTGCTGGACAACCAACCCTCCACATAGTGTTTCAGGTTCTAATACTGTATAGGCCAATTTTGTGATCTGGGAACCTAAGCTATACCAATAATAGAACATTCGACACCAACCTCTTGAAGTCCTAAGCTCTGGCACCAGCCCACAGTGAGGCCCAGAAGTCCAAAGTACTTAGCCCTTTCAAGTCTGAACTGCTGAGGTAAAGATCTATTTGACAGTGCTGAACCCTGCAAACTGGAAGAAGAGGAGACAGAATCATCAGCATTCAGAATTCCTAGTCCACAGGCAATAAAAAAAAAAAACTGGTGAAATTATCAAACAGTAAAGGAAACACCTAATTCTAGAAAACTTTTATGGCAACAAAGAGCAAAACTCAGAGCCAATAGGGGACTATGAGACCTAAATAACCACATGCAAAGAAAAATGGAAACTGGTCTTAAGTGCTGGAAGAACTAAAAAAAGAATTTAAAAAATCAAATAAGACAGTGTAACAAAAAATAAGAAAAAGAAATTAAACTAATGAAAAAAGAAAATAATAGCTCAAAAAGCAAAATTGGTCCACTGGTAAAAGAAGCACATATCCAAAGAAGAAGAGTTCCATGAAAAGTAGAATGTACCAAATGGAAAAGGAGGATCAAAAGGTCATGGAAGAAATTCAAACATAAGAACCAAGAGAAGCCTTAAAAGGTAAATAAGAAAGAGAAAATTTAAAGGATTCAATAAGGTCAAACTGTTTGTATTGCTATGTGGAAAGATAATATTAATAATTCTTAAAATTTTCATTAATATTAGAGCAGTTAGAAGGAATATACATAGTTCTGTGGGAGTAAGATAATTAGAATGACGTGATATGCAAAAAAATCAAGGGGTGTAAAAGAAGATTTCACTGAGAGAAAAAGGAAGGGAAGAGTGGAATGGAATAATTTTTCTCACCTAAAGAGGCTTGAAAAAATATTACTGTGGAGGGAAGGATGAACTATTTCAGAAAAGAAATAACAACCATATTCTTTCAGGTATAGATTATCTTACCCTATAGAGAAGTAGAAGGGCAATAATACAAGGGTGGGTAAAAGAAGGAAGGGGAAAGGATGAGTGGTGATTAAAAGCAAAACACCTGTGAGGAAGGACGGAGTGAAAATCAAAAAAGGAAAATCAGATGTAGGGGAATACATACCTGGTAATCATAACTGTGAATGGGAATAGGATGAACTAATTCATGCAATGGAAGTCTATAGCTAAGTGGAAAAAACAGAATCTTATGATACATTGTTTTCAAGGAATGCATTTGAGGCGGGGAGATACACACAGAATTAAGCTAATGGGCTGGAGCAGAATTTATGTGAATCATCTGAAGTAAAAGAACCATGACTTCAGGCAAACCTAATGGAAAAATAGATATGATTAAAGGAGATAAAGAAGGAAATTATATCTTCCTAAAATGTAGGATAGACAATGAACTAATATCAATACTAAACATATATGCACCAAATAGAAATTTTAAAAGGAGAAATTAAGTAAGCTTCAGGAGGAAATAAATGTAAAACTTTCATAAAACTATCATTGGGGCACGTCAAATTCCCCTTTTCAGATCTAGATAAGTCAAACCAAAAAATAAACAAAGTTGTAAAAAAAGTGAATAAAGTTTTGGATGTTAGAACTAATAGATCTCTTGAGAAATTTCAATGGGAATAGATAAAAATATACCTTTATTTCATGAGTACATAGCACCTACATAAAAAAGACCTGTATTAGGACATAAAAAACAACCAAATGCAGAAAAGCATAAATAATAAGTGCATTCTTTTCAGAACATAATATGATAAAAAAATAATCAATATGGTCCAATGGAAAGAAATTTTTTAATTGGAAATTAAATAATGCTATAGAAAGAGTGAGTCAAAGAACAAATTATAGGAACAATCAATAAATTCATTCATGAGAACATCAATGAGTAGATGTATCAAAATTTATGGGGTATAGCCAAAGCAGTATTTAGGGGAAAATTTATATTTCTAAATACATCAATAAAATAGAAAAAAAAAGCAGAACAATGAACTGGGCATACAAACTAAAAAAAAAAACTAGAAAAGAACAAATAAAAAATTTCTATTAATGACTATGCTGGAAATCCTAAAAAATTAAAGAAGAAATTAATAAAACTGAAAGTAAGCCAACCAATCAGCTAATACACAATGCTGTCATAAGGATTAGACAGGATTAGCTAGCAAGAAGTAAGATGAGTGACAGGGAGGCAGATTCCAGAACTTTGGGAGACTGTCAGTTACTCTCTCTCTCACTGATCCCTCTATGGTGGGAGTTACTTTGACTCACTGATCTCTGCATGGTGCGAGTTAGAGACTCACTGAAATCCCTGAAGGAATCCCTTGGCATGGATTATGTTTACTATCTTCAATCAAGTGACTTGGGTAAGGAGTAAGGTTTAGTTGATTTTTTTTGGCTCAGTGATGAACACTGAGACATCTTCACTCCCATTCCTGATTTGGATTACTTACTGACAGTCAAGACTCAAGAGAAACAGCTTGGAAGAACATCTATCTTGGACTTTTACGTGAGCTATCCCATCCAACACAACTGGACCTGCTAACTAGCACACAATTGTTAGTTTTAGCTGTTAGAGTAGTTTCCTCCCCTCCTGTACTTTTAGGTGGAGACAGTAAGTTCATTTTACCCATCCCCTTCCATTCCTGTCCCAGTATTTATTAAATCTCTAATTCATAATATGGTGTCCTTGTAAGATCCTTATTCAGATACCCTAATTGACAATTCAAAGACCAACTGTGTATCCCAGCAGATTCCCTGGTGTTAACCCTCTTAACTGTCATTGATACCCTTCCTATATACCCCACTGAGTTTATTTAGTACTTTAATCCTCAGGGAGTCCAGTTATTTACTTCACCTATTTCAATCTACCTATTTCAATACTAGGATTTGGTTTTATGAAAAAAAAATAAACTAGACAGAATGTTGGCTAATTAGATTTAAAAATGGAAAGAGGGAAATCAAATAATCTGAATCAAAAATGAAAAAAGTGAACTCGTCAACAAAGAAAAGGAAATTAAAACCATCATAAGGAGCTATTTGGTCTAATTATATGCCAATAAATCTGACAATCTAAGAAAAATGGATAAATATTTACAAAAATATAAATTGCCCAGATTAACAAAAGAGGAAATAGAATACTTAAATAATTCCATCTAAGAAAAAGAAATTGAACAATGTTTTTTTTAAATCCCTAACTTCCATCTTAGAATCAATATTGTGTATTGGTTCCAAAGCAAAAGAGTGGTAAGGGCTAGATAATGGGGGTTAAGTGACTTGCCCAGGGTCACATAGCTAGGAAGTATCTGAGGTCAGATTTGAACCCAGGACCTCCAATCTCTAGGCCTAATTCTTAATCTACTGAGCCACCCAGCTGTCCCTTTGAATAAGCGATTAATGAACTCCTTGAGAAAAAATTACTAGGACCAGATGGATTCAAAAGCAAATTCTATAAAATAGTTAAAAAACAACAACAAAAATTCAACTATTTGGGGAAAATGTTCAGAGAAGGATTTCTATGAAATTCTTTTTATGATACAAATATGGTACTGTTAGCTATGGTAGAAAAGAGCAAAAACAGAGAAAGAAAAGTATAGTTCAATTTCATTAATAAATGTAGAAGCAAAAATTTTAAATAAAATACTAGCAAGAAGACTATAGCAATATATTACAAGGATCATTCACTATGACCAGATAGCATTCATACCTGAAATATTGGGCCATTTTAATATTAGGGAAACTATCAATACAATTGACCATATCAAAAATCAAACTAACAGGAACCACATGATTATTTCAATAGATGCAGAAAAATCCTTTGATCAAATACAACACTCATTCCTATTAAAAACACTAGAAATCACAAGAATAAATGGATTATTCCTTAAAATGATAAATAGTATCTACCTAAAATAATGAATGTAATAACCTTCCCAATAAGATCAGAAGTGAAGTAAGGATGCCCTTTATCACCACTATTATTTATACTATATTAGAAATGGCAGTTTTAGCAATAAGGAACATAAATGGAAGGAATTAAAGCAGTCAACGAGGAAACTATCAGTCTTTGGCGATATGATGGTACACTTAAATAATCCAAGAGAATCATCTAAAAAACTAGTTGAAATAATTTACAACTTTAATAAAGTTGAAGGATACAAAATAAATTCATACAATCAGCATTTCTATATATCCTCAACAATGTATAGCAGGAAGAAAGAGAAAGAAAATTTCTATTTAAAATAACTCTAGACAATATAAAATACCTGGGAATCTACTTGAAAAGGCAAACACAGGAATTATGTGAACACAATTATAAAATATCTTTCACACAAATAAAGTCAAATCTAAACAATTGGAAAATTGCCATTTGTTCATGATTAGGCTGAACTAATATAATAAAAATGACAGTTCTATCTAAATTAATTTACTTATTCAATGTCATAATTTACTTATTCAGTGCCATTCAATGCCAACTAACAGCCATCTTATAGAACCAGAAAAAAATAATAAGAATCATCTGGAAAACCTAAAGGTCAAGAATATCAAGGGGCTCCAGATTAATGGGAAAAAATGTGAAGGAAGGTGGTCTATCAGTATCAAATCTCAAACTGAATAATAATGCAGTAATCACCAAAACTGTCTGGGACTGACTAAAAAACACAATGGTAGACTTTTGGAGTAGATTAGATGCACAGTATACAGGGTTAAATGACCTTAACAACCTAGTGTTTTATAAACCCAAAGACAGTAGTTTTGGAATAAGGACTCACTGTTTAACAAAATTTGCTGAAAAAATTGTAAACCAGTATGGCAGAAACTAGGTATAGACCATTATCTCCTACTGTATTTCAAGACAATCTCAAAATGGGTATATGACTTGGATGTCAGGAGTGATACCATAGCTAAATTAGGAGAACACAAACTAATTTACCTGGTAGATCTTTGGAAAAGAGAATTTATAACCAAACAAAAGATAGAGATAAGATGTAAAATGAATTATTTTTTATTATTTTCAATTGAAAAGTTTTTGTACAAACAAAACTAATGTAACCAAGATTAGAAGGGAAATATTAAACTGTGGAAAATTTATAACAAATTTCTCTGATGCAGAAATAATTTCTCAAATTAATAGAACTAAGTGAAAATTATAGGAATACAAGTCATTCCCCAAATGACAAATGATCAAAGGAGATGAACAAGCATTTTTCATATGAAGAAATCATAGCCAGTAATAATCATATGAATGAATAAAATAAAATGAATAAATCCCTCTTGATTAGAGAAATGCAAATTAAAACAACTTTGAGGTACTAGCTCACATTTATCAGATTAAGTGGTATGATGGTAAAGTCAAGTCATAAATGTTGAAGGGGATGTGAAAAAATTGGGATATTAATGTACTGTTGGTAGTTTTGAATTGATCCAGCCATTCTGGAGGGCAATTTGGAACTATCCCCAAAGGCCTATAAAACTGTGCATACTCTTTGATCCTGTAATACCATTACTAAGTCAATTCCCCCCAAATAATTAAAAAGTGGAAAGGACCTACTTGCATAAAAATGTTTACAGTAGATCTTTTTGCTATGGCAAAAAGATGGAAATTTAGGAATTTCCAAAGCTCATCAATTGAGAAATTACTGAAAAAATGTTGGTACATATTGTAGATGGAATGCTATTGCGCTATTAGAACTGATAATTTTGGAAAAGAAATAAACAGAACCAGAAGAGTACTCCACGCAGTAACAGCAATATTGTAAGATGATCAACTGTGAAAACTTGGCTTCTCTCAAAAATGCAATGATCTGGGACAATCCTGAAAGACTTATTATGGGGAATACTTTCCATCTCTAGAGATAAAATTGTTGGAGCAAGATGGATGTGGATCAAAGCATATTATCTTTCGCATTAGCTAATTTACTGTGTTATTCTGGGGTTTTGGTTATGTATGAGTGTGTTCTTACAACAATGACTAATATGTAAGTGTGTTTGCATGATAATAAAAAGAGAAAACTATAGTTCATGCTTAGTTTTCCTTGGCTTCCAGTCAAAACTATAAGCCTTTTTCTTACTTTCACACCCCACCTCCAATTTAAATTTTTTTTACTTCCTTTTGAGTTCAGTGTTGTTACTAAGTCAATCTGAGAAGTTTGGTTATTTGGGGTCATCGATTAGTATTTCCAGATTATTAATTCTCTCTACTAATTTGTCCAGTTTGGATTTCATACCTCATGCTTCTTTTGCATTGTTATGAGCAATCTGAATCTTGTATTGATATTATTAATAATAATATGGCAGTGGCCAGTTATTATAATCAGCTAAAGTTCTCAGGGCCAGGCTGGTTTCAGATGGTGGACTGAAGGCTAAATGCAGTCTAATACAACTTGAATTTATTATGGAGGAGAGGTATAAAAAGGAAAACAGGAGGTAGGAATAGGAGTGAGGTATTAGGTAGGAAATCTATAAATTTCTAATACTAAAATTTTCTAAATAGCACAATCCCCCAAACTGCTCCTCACAGAGCTGCTTTGTGTTCACTGGGGTGAACCTGCACTAATCTATATTCTTTGACTAAAATTTTACTTCTATCTTATTAAGCTACACTAAAATGATGAACTTTGAATATATAATAAACTCCTAAAGTTACTTATAGTAATTGTATTAATCTTGAGAGAGAAGTTGAATCAGTTTCTCTCTCTCTTCAGAAATCAGGCAAAGAAGCAAGCCTTTTCATAGTTTCTTCTTGTCTCACCTCAATTCCAAGTCAAACTATCATCTAGTTACAAAAACTGCTCTTCAGTTCCCCCATGGCTCAGAGAGGAAAAGCTCTCAGTAAACACTCTTTCCTCTTCAATATGAATCTCAAATCTCAAATCATACTCTCAAAATAACAAACAAATCTTTTCTGTCAGAGAATCACCTAGTCACCAACTATCTCCAAAACAAAGTCTGAGAGACTGGACCCAAAACTCCCAAATGCCTCTCTCTTATCCTAGGCCCCTTAAAGTGACCCCTGCAAATTCTGTGGGTTTTCCTTCTTAAAGGGGACAGCATAAAAGTGGACAAACCCTTTTCCTTTATCTGACCTTAAAACTTATTCTTAATGAAAGCTAAATAAATTCTTATCGCAACAGCATTCTATATTTTTTTGTCAATTTTCATTAGTTGTGCATGCATGCAAAACCTGGAATGACAGCTCTATTGGCTCTACTAATGTCTAGACTTCATAGAGGGTGTTCCAGATATTGACCTGGAATAATGTTTCAGACTTGTATTCTCCTTGCTCATTTGATCTAATATTAACTCCCCGAAGATTTTCTGAAATAAAATACATAAATCAAGCTTACCTTTCCCACAGATCAGCCATCTTGCAGCATTATGGCTAAATATCTGGTTCTATTTTGCCAATTTATATTTCATTGTATTTAATTTACTTTAGGTAAGGTGAGATGTGATGAGCTTTTGGCAATAACAAAGAAATCATTCTGTGATTGATCATATTGAAGGATTTTCCAGAATGGCCTGTATTTTACCACAGTGTAATAACTAAGAGAGGTAATGTGGCATGGCATAATGTAGTAGCTAATATGCCAGACCTAGATTAAGAAACACCTATGTATAAATTATATTTTGAAATTTACTGGCTTGTGATTATGTACAGGATACTTAGGTTTCTGATACCAAGAAACCATCTAAGACTTCTCTACCATGGAATAGAAGTTATAATTTATCTAACTGGAGAAAATAAAACATCTTTGATATAGTGGTAATTATATTTTGGAATGGTACTTATGAAGCTCATATGTTAAATTAGAATTGATCTCAAGAGATCTATCATAACTTGATATATTTAATAATATATGAATCTCCTATGAGTGAGAAAAGATTTCACATTTTCTAAGTGGGAAGATAAAGAATGATTCTATTATATTGGGGATAAAAAAGGAAACAAATGTTTATTAAGTATCAGGCACTGTGCTAAGTGATTTACAAATATCAACTTCTTTAATATTCACACATGCTAAAATGTTTGATATTATCTTTATTTGATGTTTGAAGAAACTGAGGCTGGTGAAGAATAAATGTCTTGATTATGATCATACAATTATGAAGTGTCTGAGTTTAGATTTAAACTCAAGGCTTCCAGACTCAGTGCTCTGTATACTGTTCCAATTAGTTACTTCTGATTCAAAAAGATAAAAACAGAGGCTATGAGATTATTGATCATGATGAATGGGACAATGATAATTAACAACAAAGAGAAGGCAGAATTTTTCTTTTTTTAAATTTAGAATATTTTTCCATGGTTACAAGATTCATAATTTTTCCCATCCCTCTTCTCTTCCCCTTCCTGGAGGTGACAAACAATTCCACTGGGTTATACATGTATCATTGTTCAAAACCTATTTCCATGTTATTCATATTTGCAATAGAGTGATCTTTTAACATCAAAACTAAAATCACATCCCCATCAAACCATGTGATTGATCATGTTTTTTTCTTCTGTGTTTCTGCTCCCACAGTTCTCTATCTGGATGAGGATAGTGTTCTTTCTCATAAGTCCCTCAGTATTGTCCTGGAACATTACACTGCTACTAGTTGAAAAGTCCATTAAATTCCACTGTGTCACAGTGTATCAGTCTCTGTGTACAATGTTCTCCTAGTTCTGCTCCTTTTGCTCTACATCAATTCCTGGAGATCATTCCAGTTCACATGGAATTCCTCCAGTTCATTATTCCTTTGAGCACAATTGTATTACATCACCAGCATATACCACAATTTTTTCAACCATTCCCCAATCAATAGACACCACCTCATTTTCCAATGTTTTGTCACCACAAAGAGTGTGGCTATAATTATTTTTATACAAGTATTTTTTTTTATTATCTCTTTGGGGTACAAACCTAGCAGTATTATAGCTGGATCAAAGGGCAGGCATTCTTTTAAAGTCCTTTGCACATAATTCCGAATAGCCCCCCAGGATGGTTAGACCAATTTACAACTCCACTAGTGGTGTATTAGTGTCCCCAGTACTTTGCTCTTTGTCTCTATAGAAACTTTCTAGGGTTTGGTGTTTCCTTTGCTTTTTGCTCCTTTTCCAGCCTTTTTTTTTTCCTGTGGTCTGGGAATTCTGAATGCTGCTAATTCTATCTTTTCTGATGATGGCTTACTGTCAAAAGCTTTTTTTCTCATGCCTATATATAGCTTTGAATTATCATCAAAAAATTGTCTGTTCATATCTTTTGCAAATTTATCAAATTGGTCAGAGCTCTAATTCTTATAATTTTGGTAAATTTACTCATCTATTTTAGATATGAAATCTCTATATAAGATTTAAATTTTCCCCCACTTTTCTTTTTTTATTCTAATCTTTGCAATCTTTACTTAATTTGTAAAAAAAAAAACAACCTTATTTTAATGAACTCAAAACTAACTTCTTTACATTTACAACGTTCTTCATTTCTTGTTATCTCCTAATTTTCTTCCCTATCCATAAATCTGATAGGTAATATTTTCACTGTTCTTCTAATTAATTTACATTTCCTTTTATGCCTAGAACATGTATCCTTTTTGATATTATCTTAATGAATACTGTAAGATATTGGTCTCCATCTAGTTCTTCCATTGTCCCAGCAATTTTTATGAAATACTGACTTCTTACCCCCAAACAAATTTCTTATCCAAAAAACTGGATCTATGCTTTTGTCAAATACAAAATTACCATAATCTTTTACTATTGTTTGTTCTGTTCAACTGATATTCCTTTCTGTTGATAGTTTTCCTTATATTAAATCATCCCTGCTTTCCATTATAAATACTATTTGTTAATGATGCATTACATTTGTGGCATATTGTTTTTGACTCCTAACTAGTATTTAAATTTAGGATTTTTACTCCAATATTCATTGAATGAGCTTGGTATACTTTTCTTTCTCAGTTTTTTACCTTCCTAGTTTAGACATCAGCATTACATTTCTTTCCTGAAAAGGATTTTGGTAAGACTCTATCTTTACCTGTTATTTCAAATAATTATTTAATAAGGAATCAGTTGGTACAAAAATATTTGATAGAATTCACCATCTGGTCCTGATGCTTTTTTCTAGGGAAGTTCATTTATGGCTTGTTCAATTTCTTTTTCTGATCAGTTTCATTTGTATATTCTATTTCTTGTTCTAGGAAGGGTTTTATTAATTTTTCCCCATCTTTCATATTCTTAAGTTTATTTTCATGTAATTGAACAAAATGGTTGTTAATAACTGCTTTAATTTTATCTTCATTGGTGGAATATTCAGCTTTTCATCTTTAATGGTAGTAATTTGGTTGTTTTCTCTTTATATTAACCAATTATTTATCAATTTTGTTATTTTTTAAAACCAACCCCTATATTTATTTATTAATTGAATTGTTTTCTTAAATTAAATTGCATTGACCTCACTTTTATGTTTTAGGATTTTAAAATTGGTGTTTAATTTTTACTTTTCTAGTTTTTTTAACTGTATTCCAAACGTATTTCTCTACTTTATTAATATAAATATTTAGAGATATAAAATTTCCACTAATAACACTTTAACTACGTCCCATAGGTCTAGGCATGTTGTCTTATTATTATCATCCTCTTCAATGAAATTATTTATCATTTCTATTATTTGTTCTTTTATCTAGTTATTATTTAAGATTAACTTATTTAGTCTACAATTAATTTTATTTTTTGCTTGCATGGTATCTTATTACATACAATTTTAATGTATTATGATCTGAAAAGGATACACTTAATGTTTCTGCTTTTCTACATTTAAGTAGAACATTTTTGTTTTATGGGTAAATTTATCCCATTCATATTCAAAGTCATGATTAGTTGTATATTTACCTTTCTATTTTTCTTTACTATTTTTCCATTCCTTCCTTACTTTTTGCCATATCCCTCTTTCAATGTCCAATTTCTTAATTCCACTACCTCTCTAAATCTCATCCCTTCTTACTGATCTTCCTTTATCCTCTTCCATTTTTCTACTACCTTCAAACAGTCCCACCTTTCTAAAGATTCCTTTAATCTTCATTTTTAAGTCTCATACCTTTTGTCTTTCCAAAAGTCATTTCTTTATTTCCCCAAACATGCCCTTCTATTTCTTCATATGAATCCAATTCTAAAAAAAATTATTCCTCATTCCTTCACCTTACCCTGATATTTCTTGATATATACTCCCTTATAGGTATCCCTTCCTTTTCATGAAATGTCAGTTTTTTATCTTGTATGATTATGTTCAATTTTGTTGAGTATGTTATTCTTAGCTGTAAATTCAGTTCTTTTACTCTTTGAAATATGATGTTCCATGCACTTCATTCTTTTAATATTCTGACTGCTTAATCTTCTGTTATTCTGAATGTAGCTCTGCAATATTTAATTTTTTTCCTTTTTTCTGCTTGTAGTATTATTCTCCTTAATCCAGGAGCTCTAGAACTTAGTAATGATGTTCCTTTACATTTTCATCTTTACTTCTCTTTGAGGTAGTGTCAGTGGATTCTTTTAATTTCTATTTTACCCTATGGGTCTAGAATTTCTAGACAGTTTCCTTTGGTGATTTCTTGGAATATGATATTTAAGGGTTTTTTATTTTAATATTCTAGGAGTCCAATTTTTCTTATATTTTCTCTCTTTGATCTCTTTCCCAGATCACTTCTTTTTGTGATGTTTCATATTCTTTTCTATTATTTTATTCTTTTGACTTTGCTTTATTATTTCTTGTTGTTTTATAATGGTATTAGTTTTTATTTGTCCAATTATAGTTCTTAATGCATTATTTTCTTTCTATTTGATTGATCTTTCATCATTTTCTTGATTTTCTTGTATTGTTCTTGTTGTTTTTCCCCTAACTTTTCCTCAAACTCTCTAATTTGGTTTTCATGTAGTGTTTAAGCTTTTCCAAAATGTATTTTTAAGCTTGTGACCATTTATATATATTATTTGCTGTTTTTGAAGTAGGAATTTTTATTTCACTCTCCTCTTCTCTGTCTGTAAAATAGCTATCAATAGTTATGCTCTTTCTCCTATGCTTCCTCTTTGAAAAAAAAATTAGTAGTCAGACAAATAGACTGAATTATTACCTTCATAGTATAGTCCCAGCACTTATGGTTCTGAAGAAAATACCTCTGGTTTCAAGATCTTTTTGTGGGATTGTTACTTCCTGGCCCCTATTTACTTCTTCTTTTTATTAGACATTTACTAATATTCGTTTTTAATCTGTTTACATACTTTATGCCCCTACTTTCCCCTTCACCCCTCCCTCTCCCCCCATCCATGGCCAATGCACATTTCCACTGGTTGTAACATGTGTCCTTGTTCAGGATCTATTTCCCATTCATATCCTCCCCAGCCCATGCATTCAAGCAATTGTTTATCTTACATGTTTCCTATCCTGCAGTACTTCCTCTGAATGTGGGTAGCATCTTTACCATAAATCCCTCAGAGTTGTCTTGTGTCATTGCAGTGCTGTTGGTACAGGAGCCCATTACATTTGATTTTACCATAGTATATCAGTCTCTGTGTACAATGTTCTTCTGGCTCTGCTCCTTTCGCTCTGCATCACTTCCTGGAGGTCTCTCCAATTTGCATGGAATTCCTCCAGTTTATTATTCCTTTTAGCACAATAGTATTCCATCACCCGCATATACCACAGTTTGTTCAGCCATTCCCCAATTGAAGGACATCCCCTCATTTTCCAGTTTTTTGCCACTACAAAAAGCGCAGCTATAAATATTTTCGTACAAGTCTGTTTATCTATGATCTCTTTGGGGTACAAACCCAGCAATGGTATGGCTGGATCAAAGGGCAGGCAGTCTTTTATAGCCATTTGGGCATAGTTCCAAATTGCCAGCCATAATGGTTGGATCATTTCACAACTCCACCAGCAATGCATCAATGTCCCGATTTTGCCACATCCCCTCCAACATTCATTACTCTCCCCTTCTTAAATTTTAGCCAATCTGCTAGGTGTGAGGTGATACCTCAGAGTTGTTTTGATT